>NW_027364834.1:0-169975 GCF_046119375.1 Phyllobates terribilis
AGCTCCTTTCATTCAGTCAGTAGCTTCAAACATTTCTGGACGTTTTTCAATGGCAAAAATCAATGAATATTGTAAATGCACAAACAGTAATATCTCCACATTGCAAGGTGCAATTCTGAAATTTTTTGCTTTTTCCTGTTAATCCTAGCATGATAAAGAAGATTCAAAGAGAGTGAGATGCCAGTTCCTTTCATTCAGTCAGTAGCTTCAAACATTTCTGGTATATGAAAAACATGTTTTTCAATGGCAAAAATCAATGAATATTGTAAATGCACAAACAGTAATATCTCCACATTGCAAGGTGCAATTCTGAAATTTTTTGCTTTTTCCTGCTAATCCTAGCATGATAAAGAAGATTCAAAGAGAGTGAGATGCCAGCTCCTTTCATTTAGTCAGTAGCTTCAAACATTTCTGGTATATGAAAAACATGTTTTTCAATGGCAAAAATCAATGAATATTGTAAATGCACAAACAGTAATATCTCCACATTGCAAGGTGCAATTCTGAAATTTTTTGCTTTTTCCTGCTAATCCTAGCATGATAAAGAAGATTCAAAGAGAGTGAGATGCCAGCTCCTTTCATTCAGTCAGTAGCTTCAAACATTTCTGGACGTTTTTCAATGGCAAAAATCAATGAATATTGTAAATGCACAAACAGTAATATCTCCACATTGCAAGGTGCAATTCTGAAATTTTTTGCTTTTTCCTGTTAATCCTAGCATGATAAAGAAGATTCAAAGAGAGTGAGATGCCAGCTCCTTTCATTCAGTCAGTAGCTTCAAACATTTCTGGTATATGAAAAACATGTTTTTCAATGGCAAAAATCAATGAATATTGTAAATGCACAAACAGTAATATCTCCACATTGCAAGGTGCAATTCTGAAATTTTTTGCTTTTTCCTGTTAATCCTAGCATGATAAAGAAGATTCAAAGAGAGTGAGATGCCAGCTACTTTCATTCAGTCAGTAGCTTCAAACATTTCTGGTATATGAAAAACATGTTTTTCAATGGCAAAAATCAATGAATATTGTAAATGCACAAACAGTAATATCTCCACATTGCAAGGTGCAATTCTGAAATTTTTTGCTTTTTCCTGTTAATCCTAGCATGATAAAGAAGATTCAAAGAGAGTGAGATGCCAGCTTCTTTCATTCAGTCAGTAGCTTCAAACATTTCTGGTATATGAAAAACATGTTTTTCAATGGCAAAAATCAATGAATATTGTAAATGCACAAACAGTAATATCTCCACATTGCAAGGTGCAATTCTGAAATTTTTTGCTTTTTACTGCTAATCCTAGAATGATAAAGAAGATTCAAAGAGAGTGAGATGCCAGCTCCTTTCATTCAGTCAGTAGCTTCAAACATTTCTGGTATATGAAAAACATGTTTTTCAATGGCAAAAATCAATGAATATTGTAAATGCACAAACAGTAATATCTCCACATTGCAAGGTGCAATTCTGAAATTTTTTGCTTTTTCCTGCTAATCCTAGCATGATAAAGAAGATTCAAAGTTAGTGAGATGCCAGCTCCTTTCATTCAGTCAGTAGCTTCAAACATTTCTGGACGTTTTTCAATGGCAAAAATCAATGAATATTGTAAATGCACAAACAGTAATATCTCCACATTGCAAGGTGCAATTCTGAAATTTTTTGCTTTTTCCTGCTAATCCTAGCATGATAAAGAAGATTCAAAGAGAGTGAGATGCCAGCTCCTTTCATTCAGTCAGTAGCTTTAAACATTTCTGGACGTTTTTCAATGGCAAAAATCAATGAATATTGTAAATGCACAAACAGTAATATCTCCACATTGCAAGGTGCAATTCTGAAATTTTTTGCTTTTTCCTGTTAATCCTAGCATGATAAAGAAGATTCAAAGAGAGTGAGATGCCAGCTCCTTTCATTCAGTCAGTAGCTTCAAACATTTCTGGTATATGAAAAACATGTTTTTCAATGGCAAAAATCAATGAATATTGTAAATGCACAAACAGTAATATCTCCACATTGCAAGGTGCAATTCTGAAATTTTTTGCTTTTTCCTGTTAATCCTAGCATGATAAAGAAGATTCAAAGAGAGTGAGATGCCAGCTCCTTTCATTCAGTCAGTAGCTTCAAACATTTCTGGTATATGAAAAACATGTTTTTCAATGGCAAAAATCAATGAATATTGTAAATGCACAAACAGTAATATCTCCACATTGCAAGGTGCAATTCTGAAATTTTTTGCTTTTTCCTGCTAATCCTAGCATGATAAAGAAGATTCAAAGAGAGTGAGATGCCAGCTCCTTTCATTCAGTCAGTAGCTTCAAACATTTCTGGTATATGAAAAACGTTTTTCAATGGCAAAAATCAATGAATATTGTAAATGCACAAACAGTAATATCTCCACATTGCAAGGTGCAATTCTGAAATTTTTTGCTTTTTCCTGCTAATCCTAGCATGATAAAGAAGATTCAAAGAGAGTGAGATGCCAAGCTCCTTTCATTCAGTCAGTAGCTTCAAACATTTCTGGACGTTTTTCATTGGCAAAAATCAATGAATATTGTAAATGCACAAACAGTAATATCTCCACATTGCAAGGTGCAATTCTGAAATTTTTTGCTTTTTCCTGCTAATCCTAGCATGATAAAGAAGATTCAAAGAGAGTGAGATGCCAGCTCCTTTCATTCAGTCAGTAGCTTCAAACATTTCTGGTATATGAAAAACATGTTTTTCAATGGCAAAAATCAATGAATATTGTAAATGCACAAACAGTAATATCTCCACATTGCAAAGTGCAATTCTGAAATTTTTTGCTTTTTCCTGCTAATCCTAGCATGATAAAGAAGATTCAAAGAGAGTGAGATGCCAGCTCCTTTCATTCAGTCAATAGCTTCAAACATTTCTGGACGTTTTTCAATGGCAAAAATCAATGAATATTGTAAATGCACAAACAGTAATATCTCCACATTGCAAGGTGCAATTCTGAAATTTTTTGCTTTTTCCTGTTAATCCTAGCATGATAAAGAAGATTCAAAGAGAGTGAGATGCCAGCTCCTTTCATTCAGTCAGTAGCTTCAAACATTTCTGGTATATGAAAAACATGTTTTTCAATGGCAAAAATCAATGAATATTGTAAAAGCACAAACAGTAATATCTCCACATTGCAAGGTGCAATTCTGAAATTTTTTGCTTTTTCCTGTTAATCCTAGCATGATAAAGAAGATTCAAAGAGAGTGAGATGCCAGCTCCTTTCATTCAGTCAGTAGCTTCAAACATTTCTGGACGTTTTTCAATGGCAAAAATCAATGAATATTGTAAATGCACAAACAGTAATATCTCCACATTGCAAGGTGCAATTCTGAAATTTTTTGCTTTTTCCTGTTAATCCTAGCATGATAAAGAAGATTCAAAGAGAGTGAGATGCCAGTTCCTTTCATTCAGTCAGTAGCTTCAAACATTTCTGGTATATGAAAAACATGTTTTTCAATGGCAAAAATCAATGAATATTGTAAATGCACAAACAGTAATATCTCCACATTGCAAGGTGCAATTCTGAAATTTTTTGCTTTTTCCTGCTAATCCTAGCATGATAAAGAAGATTCAAAGAGAGTGAGATGCCAGCTCCTTTCATTCAGTCAGTAGCTTCAAACATTTCTGGTGTATGAAAAACATGTTTTTCAATGGCAAAAATCAATGAATATTGTAAATGCACAAACAGTAATATCTCCACATTGCAAGGTGCAATTCGGAAATTTTTTGCTTTTTCCTGCTAATCCTAGCATGATAAAGAAGATTCAAAGAGAGTGAGATGCCAGCTCCTTTCATTCAGTCAGTAGCTTCAAACATTTCTGGTATATGAATAACATGATGTTTTTCAATGGCAAAAATCAATGAATATTGTAAATGCACTAACAGTAATATCTCCACATTGCAAGGTGCAATTCTGAATTTTTTTGCTTTTTCCTGCTAATCCTAGCATGATAAAGAAGATTCAAAGAGTGAGATGCCAGCTCCTTTCATTCAGTCAGTAGCTTCAAACATTTCTGGACGTTTTTCAATGGCAAAAATCAATGAATATTGTAAATGCACAAACAGTAATATCTCCACATTGCAAGGTGCAATTCTGAAATTTTTTGCTTTTTCCTGCTAATCCTAGCATGATAAAGAAGATTCAAAGAGAGTGAGATGCCAGCTCCTTTCATTCAGTCAGTAGCTTCAAACATTTCTGGATGCTTTTCAATGGCAAAAATCAATGAATATTGTAAATGCACAAACAGAAATATCTCCACATTGCAGGGTGCAATTCTGAAATTTTTTGCTTTTTCCTGCTAATCCTAGCATGATAAAGAAGATTCAAAGAGAGTGAGATGCCAGCTCCTTTCATTCAGTCAGTAGATTCAAACATTTCTGGTATATGAATAACATGATGTTTTTCAATGGCAAAAATCAATGAATATTGTAAATGCACAAACAGTAATATCTCCACATTGCAAGGTGCAATTCTGAAATTTTTTGCTTTTTCCTGCTAATCCTAGCATGATAAAGAAGATTCAAAGAGAGTGAGATGCCAGCTCCTTTCATTCAGTCAGTAGCTTCAAACATTTCTGGACGTTTTTCAATGGCAAAAATCAATGAATATTGTAAATGCACAAACAGTAATAACTCCACATTGCAAGGTGCAATTCTGAAATTTTTTGCTTTTTCCTGCTAATCCTAGCATGATAAAGAAGATTCAAAGAGAGTAAGATGCCAGCTCCTTTCATTCAGTCAGTAGCTTCAAACATTTCTGGACGTTTTTCAATGGCAAAAATCAATGAATATTGTAAATGCACAAACAGTAATATCTCCACATTGCAAGGTGCAATTCTGAAATTTTTTGCTTTTTCCTGCTAATCCTAGCATGATAAAGAAGATTCAAAGAGAGTGAGATGCCAGCTCCTTTCATTCAGTCAGTAGCTTCAAACATTTCTGGATGCTTTTCAATGGCAAAAATCAATGAATATTGTAAATGCACAAACAGTAATATCTCCACATTGCAGGGTGCAATTCTGAAATTTTTTGCTTTTTCCTGCTAATCCTAGCATGATAAAGAAGATTCAAAGAGAGTGAGATGCCAGCTCCTTTCATTCAGTCAGTAGCTTCAAACATTTCTGGACGTTTTTCAATGGCAAAAATCAATGAATATTGTAAATGCACAAACAGTAATATCTCCACATTGCAAGGTGCAATTCTGAAATTTTTTGCTTTTTCCTGCTAATCCTAGCATGATAAAGAAGATTCAAAGAGAGTGAGATGCCAGCTCCTTTCATTCAGTCAGTAGCTTCAAACATTTCTGGACGTTTTTCAATGGCAAAAATCAATGAATATTGTAAATGCACAAACAGTAATATCTCCACATTGCAAGGTGCAATTCTGAAATTTTTTGCTTTTTCCTGCTAATCCTAGCATGATAAAGAAGATTCAAAGAGAGTGAGATGCCAGCTCCTTTCATTCAGTCAGTAGCTTCAAACATTTCTGGTATATGAAAAACATGTTTTTCAATGGCAAAAATCAATGAATATTGTAAATGCACAAACAGTAATATCTACACATTGCAAAGTGCAATTCTGAAATTTTTTGCTTTTTCCTGCTAATCCTAGCATGATAAAGAAGATTCAAAGAGAGTGAGATGCCAGCTCCTTTCATTCAGTCAATAGCTTCAAACATTTCTGGACGTTTTTCAATGGCAAAAATCAATGAATATTGTAAATGCACAAACAGTAATATCTCCACATTGCAAGGTGCAATTCTGAAATTTTTTGCTTTTTCCTGTTAATCCTAGCATGATAAAGAAGATTCAAAGAGAGTGAGATGCCAGCTCCTTTCATTCAGTCAGTAGCTTCAAACATTTCTGGTATATGAAAAACATGTTTTTCAATGGCAAAAATCAATGAATATTGTAAAAGCACAAACAGTAATATCTCCACATTGCAAGGTGCAATTCTGAAATTTTTTGCTTTTTCCTGTTAATCCTAGCATGATAAAGAAGATTCAAAGAGAGTGAGATGCCAGCTCCTTTCATTCAGTCAGTAGCTTCAAACATTTCTGGACGTTTTTCAATGGCAAAAATCAATGAATATTGTAAATGCACAAACAGTAATATCTCCACATTGCAAGGTGCAATTCTGAAATTTTTTGCTTTTTCCTGTTAATCCTAGCATGATAAAGAAGATTCAAAGAGAGTGAGATGCCAGCTCCTTTCATTCAGTCAGTAGCTTCAAACATTTCTGGTATATGAAAAACATGTTTTTCAATGGCAAAAATCAATGAATATTGTAAATGCACAAACAGTAATATCTCCACATTGCAAGGTGCAATTCTGAAATTTTTTGCTTTTTCCTGCTAATCCTAGCATGATAAAGAAGATTCAAAGAGAGTGAGATGCCAGCTCCTTTCATTCAGTCAGTAGCTTCAAACATTTCTGGTGTATGAAAAACATGTTTTTCAATGGCAAAAATCAATGAATATTGTAAATGCACAAACAGTAATATCTCCACATTGCAAGGTGCAATTCGGAAATTTTTTGCTTTTTCCTGCTAATCCTAGCATGATAAAGAAGATTCAAAGAGAGTGAGATGCCAGCTCCTTTCATTCAGTCAGTAGCTTCAAACATTTCTGGTATATGAATAACATGATGTTTTTCAATGGCAAAAATCAATGAATATTGTAAATGCACTAACAGTAATATCTCCACATTGCAAGGTGCAATTCTGAATTTTTTTGCTTTTTCCTGCTAATCCTAGCATGATAAAGAAGATTCAAAGAGTGAGATGCCAGCTCCTTTCATTCAGTCAGTAGCTTCAAACATTTCTGGACGTTTTTCAATGGCAAAAATCAATGAATATTGTAAATGCACAAACAGTAATATCTCCACATTGCAAGGTGCAATTCTGAAATTTTTTGCTTTTTCCTGCTAATCCTAGCATGATAAAGAAGATTCAAAGAGAGTGAGATGCCAGCTCCTTTCATTCAGTCAGTAGCTTCAAACATTTCTGGATGCTTTTCAATGGCAAAAATCAATGAATATTGTAAATGCACAAACAGAAATATCTCCACATTGCAGGGTGCAATTCTGAAATTTTTTGCTTTTTCCTGCTAATCCTAGCATGATAAAGAAGATTCAAAGAGAGTGAGATGCCAGCTCCTTTCATTCAGTCAGTAGATTCAAACATTTCTGGTATATGAATAACATGATGTTTTTCAATGGCAAAAATCAATGAATATTGTAAATGCACAAACAGTAATATCTCCACATTGCAAGGTGCAATTCTGAAATTTTTTGCTTTTTCCTGCTAATCCTAGCATGATAAAGAAGATTCAAAGAGAGTGAGATGCCAGCTCCTTTCATTCAGTCAGTAGCTTCAAACATTTCTGGACGTTTTTCAATGGCAAAAATCAATGAATATTGTAAATGCACAAACAGTAATAACTCCACATTGCAAGGTGCAATTCTGAAATTTTTTGCTTTTTCCTGCTAATCCTAGCATGATAAAGAAGATTCAAAGAGAGTAAGATGCCAGCTCCTTTCATTCAGTCAGTAGCTTCAAACATTTCTGGACGTTTTTCAATGGCAAAAATCAATGAATATTGTAAATGCACAAACAGTAATATCTCCACATTGCAAGGTGCAATTCTGAAATTTTTTGCTTTTTCCTGCTAATCCTAGCATGATAAAGAAGATTCAAAGAGAGTGAGATGCCAGCTCCTTTCATTCAGTCAGTAGCTTCAAACATTTCTGGATGCTTTTCAATGGCAAAAATCAATGAATATTGTAAATGCACAAACAGTAATATCTCCACATTGCAGGGTGCAATTCTGAAATTTTTTGCTTTTTCCTGCTAATCCTAGCATGATAAAGAAGATTCAAAGAGAGTGAGATGCCAGCTCCTTTCATTCAGTCAGTAGCTTCAAACATTTCTGGACGTTTTTCAATGGCAAAAATCAATGAATATTGTAAATGCACAAACAGTAATATCTCCACATTGCAAGGTGCAATTCTGAAATTTTTTGCTTTTTCCTGCTAATCCTAGCATGATAAAGAAGATTCAAAGAGAGTGAGATGCCAGCTCCTTTCATTCAGTCAGTAGCTTCAAACATTTCTGGACGTTTTTCAATGGCAAAAATCAATGAATATTGTAAATGCACAAACAGTAATATCTCCACATTGCAAGGTGCAATTCTGAAATTTTTTGCTTTTTCCTGCTAATCCTAGCATGATAAAGAAGATTCAAAGAGAGTGAGATGCCAGCTCCTTTCATTCAGTCAGTAGCTTCAAACATTTCTGGACGTTTTTCAATGGCAAAAATCAATGAATATTGTAAATGCACAAACAGTAATATCTCCACATTGCAAGGTGCAATTCTGAAATTTTTTGCTTTTTCCTGCTAATCCTAGCATGATAAAGAAGATTCAAAGAGAGTGAGATGCCAGCTCCTTTCATTCAGTCAGTAGCTTCAAACATTTCTGGTATATGAATAACATGATGTTTTTCAATGGCAAAAATCAATGAATATTGTAAATGCACAAACAGTAATATCTCCACATTGCAAGGTGCAATTCTGAAATTTTTTGCTTTTTCCTGCTAATCCTAGCATGATAAAGAAGATTCAAAGAGAGTGAGATGCCAGCTCCTTTCATTCAGTCAGTAGCTTCAAACATTTCTGGACGTTTTTCAATGGCAAAAATCAATGAATATTGTAAATGCACAAACAGTAATAACTCCACATTGCAAGGTGCAATTCTGAAATTTTTTGCTTTTTCCTGCTAATCCTAGCATGATAAAGAAGATTCAAAGAGAGTGAGATGCCAGCTCCTTTCATTCAGTCAGTAGCTTCAAACATTTCTGGACGTTTTTCAATGGCAAAAATCAATGAATATTGTAAATGCACAAACAGTAATATCTCCACATTGCAAGGTGCAATTCTGAAATTTTTTGCTTTTTCCTGTTAATCCTAGCATGATAAAGAAGATTCAAAGAGAGTGAGATGCCAGTTCCTTTCATTCAGTCAGTAGCTTCAAACATTTCTGGTATATGAAAAACATGTTTTTCAATGGCAAAAATCAATGAATATTGTAAATGCACAAACAGTAATATCTCCACATTGCAAGGTGCAATTCTGAAATTTTTTGCTTTTTCCTGCTAATCCTAGCATGATAAAGAAGATTCAAAGAGAGTGAGATGCCAGCTCCTTTCATTCAGTCAGTAGCTTCAAACATTTCTGGTATATGAATAACATGATGTTTTTCAATGGCAAAAATCAATGAATATTGTAAATGCACTAACAGTAATATCTCCACATTGCAAGGTGCAATTCTGAAATTTTTTGCTTTTTCCTGCTAATCCTAGCATGATAAAGAAGATTCAAAGAGAGTGAGATGCCAGCTCCTTTCATTCAGTCAGTAGCTTCAAACATTTCTGGATGCTTTTCAATGGCAAAAATCAATGAATATTGTAAATGCACAAACAGAAATATCTCCACATTGCAGGGTGCAATTCTGAAATTTTTTGCTTTTTCCTGCTAATCCTAGCATGATAAAGAAGATTCAAAGAGAGTGAGATGCCAGCTCCTTTCATTCAGTCAGTAGATTCAAACATTTCTGGTATATGAATAACGATGTTTTTCAATGGCAAAAATCAATGAATATTGTAAATGCACAAACAGTAATATCTCCACATTGCAAAGTGCAATTCTGAAATTTTTTGCTTTTTCCTGCTAATCCTAGCATGATAAAGAAGATTCAAAGAGAGTGAGATGCCAGCTCCTTTCATTCAGTCAGTAGCTTCAAACATTTCTGGTGTATGAAAAACATGTTTTTCAATGGCAAAAATCAATGAATATTGTAAATGCACAAACAGTAATATCTCCACATTGCAAGGTGCAATTCGGAAATTTTTTGCTTTTTCCTGCTAATCCTAGCATGATAAAGAAGATTCAAAGAGAGTGAGATGCCAGCTCCTTTCATTCAGTCAGTAGCTTCAAACATTTCTGGTATATGAATAACATGATGTTTTTCAATGGCAAAAATCAATGAATATTGTAAATGCACTAACAGTAATATCTCCACATTGCAAGGTGCAATTCTGAATTTTTTTGCTTTTTCCTGCTAATCCTAGCATGATAAAGAAGATTCAAAGAGTGAGATGCCAGCTCCTTTCATTCAGTCAGTAGCTTCAAACATTTCTGGACGTTTTTCAATGGCAAAAATCAATGAATATTGTAAATGCACAAACAGTAATATCTCCACATTGCAAGGTGCAATTCTGAAATTTTTTGCTTTTTCCTGCTAATCCTAGCATGATAAAGAAGATTCAAAGAGAGTGAGATGCCAGCTCCTTTCATTCAGTCAGTAGCTTCAAACATTTCTGGATGCTTTTCAATGGCAAAAATCAATGAATATTGTAAATGCACAAACAGTAATATCTCCACATTGCAGGGTGCAATTCTGAAATTTTTTGCTTTTTCCTGCTAATCCTAGCATGATAAAGAAGATTCAAAGAGAGTGAGATGCCAGCTCCTTTCATTCAGTCAGTAGATTCAAACATTTCTGGTATATGAATAACATGATGTTTTTCAATGGCAAAAATCAATGAATATTGTAAATGCACAAACAGTAATATCTCCACATTGCAAGGTGCAATTCTGAAATTTTTTGCTTTTTCCTGCTAATCCTAGCATGATAAAGAAGATTCAAAGAGAGTGAGATGCCAGCTCCTTTCATTCAGTGAGTAGCTTCAAACATTTCTGGACGTTTTTCAATGGCAAAAATCAATGAATATTGTAAATGCACAAACAGTAATAACTCCACATTGCAAGGTGCAATTCTGAAATTTTTTGCTTTTTCCTGCTAATCCTAGCATGATAAAGAAGATTCAAAGAGAGTGAGATGCCAGCTCCTTTCATTCAGTCAGTAGCTTCAAACATTTCTGGACGTTTTTCAATTGCAAAAATCAATGAATATTGTAAATGCACAAACAGTAATATCTCCACATTGCAAGGTGCAATTCTGAAATTTTTTGCTTTTTCCTGCTAATCCTAGCATGATAAAGAAGATTCAAAGAGAGTGAGATGCCAGCTCCTTTCATTCAGTCAGTAGCTTCAAACATTTCTGGACGTTTTTCAATGGCAAAAATCAATGAATATTGTAAATGCACAAACAGTAATATCTCCACATTGCAAGGTGCAATTCTGAAATTTTTTGCTTTTTCCTGCTAATCCTAGCATGATAAAGAAGATTCAAAGAGAGTGAGATGCCAGCTCCTTTCATTCAGTCAGTAGCTTCAAACATTTCTGGACGTTTTTCAATGGCAAAAATCAATGAATATTGTAAATGCACAAACAGTAATATCTCCACATTGCAAGGTGCAATTCTGAAATTTTTTGCTTTTTCCTGCTAATCCTAGCATGATAAAGAAGATTCAAAGAGAGTGAGATGCCAGCTCCTTTCATTCAGTCAGTAGCTTCAAACATTTCTGGTATATGAATAACATGATGTTTTTCAATGGCAAAAATCAATGAATATTGTAAATGCACAAACAGTAATATCTCCACATTGCAAGGTGCAATTCTGAAATTTTTTGCTTTTTCCTGTTAATCCTAGCATGATAAAGAAGATTCAAAGAGAGTGAGATGCCAGCTCCTTTCATTCAGTCAGTAGCTTCAAACATTTCTGGTATATGAAAAACATGTTTTTCAATGGCAAAAATCAATGAATATTGTAAATGCACAAACAGTAATATCTCCACATTGCAAGGTGCAATTCTGAAATTTTTTGCTTTTTCCTGTTAATCCTAGCATGATAAAGAAGATTCAAAGAGAGTGAGATGCCAGCTCCTTTCATTCAGTCAGTAGCTTCAAACATTTCTGGACGTTTTTCAATGGCAAAAATCAATGAATATTGTAAATGCACAAACAGTAATATCTCCACATTGCAAGGTGCAATTCTGAAATTTTTTGCTTTTTCCTGTTAATCCTAGCATGATAAAGAAGATTCAAAGAGAGTGAGATGCCAGTTCCTTTCATTCAGTCAGTAGCTTCAAACATTTCTGGTATATGAAAAACATGTTTTTCAATGGCAAAAATCAATGAATATTGTAAATGCACAAACAGTAATATCTCCACATTGCAAGGTGCAATTCGGAAATTTTTTGCTTTTTCCTGCTAATCCTAGCATGATAAAGAAGATTCAAAGAGAGTGAGATGCCAGCTCCTTTCATTCAGTCAGTAGCTTCAAACATTTCTGGTATATGAATAACATGATGTTTTTCAATGGCAAAAATCAATGAATATTGTAAATGCACTAACAGTAATATCTCCACATTGCAAGGTGCAATTCTGAATTTTTTTGCTTTTTCCTGCTAATCCTAGCATGATAAAGAAGATTCAAAGAGTGAGATGAAAGCTCCTTTCATTCAGTCAGTAGCTTCAAACATTTCTGGACGTTTTTCAATGGCAAAAATCAATGAATATTGTAAATGCACAAACAGTAATATCTCCACATTGCAAGGTGCAATTCTGAAATTTTTTGCTTTTTCCTGCTAATCCTAGCATGATAAAGAAGATTCAAAGAGAGTGAGATGCCAGCTCCTTTCATTCAGTCAGTAGCTTCAAACATTTCTGGATGCTTTTCAATGGCAAAAATCAATGAATATTGTAAATGCACAAACAGAAATATCTCCACATTGCAGGGTGCAATTCTGAAATTTTTTGCTTTTTCCTGCTAATCCTAGCATGATAAAGAAGATTCAAAGAGAGTGAGATGCCAGCTCCTTTCATTCAGTCAGTAGATTCAAACATTTCTGGTATATGAATAACATGATGTTTTTCAATGGCAAAAATCAATGAATATTGTAAATGCACAAACAGTAATATCTCCACATTGCAAGGTGCAATTCTGAAATTTTTTGCTTTTTCCTGCTAATCCTAGCATGATAAAGAAGATTCAAAGAGAGTGAGATGCCAGCTCCTTTCATTCAGTCAGTAGCTTCAAACATTTCTGGACGTTTTTCAATGGCAAAAATCAATGAATATTGTAAATGCACAAACAGTAATAACTCCACATTGCAAGATGCAATTCTGAAATTTTTTGCTTTTTCCTGCTAATCCTAGCATGATAAAGAAGATTCAAAGAGAGTAAGATGCCAGCTCCTTTCATTCAGTCAGTAGCTTCAAACATTTCTGGACGTTTTTCAATGGCAAAAATCAATGAATATTGTAAATGCACAAACAGTAATATCTCCACATTGCAAAGTGCAATTCTGAAATTTTTTGCTTTTTCCTGTTAATCCTAGCATGATAAAGAAGATTCAAAGAGAGTGAGATGCCAGTTCCTTTCATTCAGTCAGTAGCTTCAAACATTTCTGGTATATGAAAAACATGTTTTTCAATGGCAAAAATCAATGAATATTGTAAATGCACAAACAGTAATATCTCCACATTGCAAGGTGCAATTCTGAAATTTTTTGCTTTTTCCTGTTAATCCTAGCATGATAAAGAAGATTCAAAGAGAGTGAGATGCCAGCTCCTTTCATTCAGTCAGTAGCTTCAAACATTTCTGGACGTTTTTCAATGGCAAAAATCAATGAATATTGTAAATGCACAAACAGTAATATCTCCACATTGCAAGGTGCAATTCTGAAATTTTTTGCTTTTTCCTGTTAATCCTAGCATGATAAAGAAGATTCAAAGAGAGTGAGATGCCAGTTCCTTTCATTCAGTCAGTAGCTTCAAACATTTCTGGTATATGAAAAACATGTTTTTCAATGGCAAAAATCAATGAATATTGTAAATGCACAAACAGTAATATCTCCACATTGCAAGGTGCAATTCTGAAATTTTTTGCTTTTTCCTGCTAATCCTAGCATGATAAAGAAGATTCAAAGAGAGTGAGATGCCAGCTCCTTTCATTCAGTCAGTAGCTTCAAACATTTCTGGTGTATGAAAAACATGTTTTTCAATGGCAAAAATCAATGAATATTGTAAATGCACAAACAGTAATATCTCCACATTGCAAGGTGCAATTCGGAAATTTTTTGCTTTTTCCTGCTAATCCTAGCATGATAAAGAAGATTCAAAGAGAGTGAGATGCCAGCTCCTTTCATTCAGTCAGTAGCTTCAAACATTTCTGGTATATGAATAACATGATGTTTTTCAATGGCAAAAATCAATGAATATTGTAAATGCACTAACAGTAATATCTCCACATTGCAAGGTGCAATTCTGAATTTTTTTGCTTTTTCCTGCTAATCCTAGCATGATAAAGAAGATTCAAAGAGTGAGATGCCAGCTCCTTTCATTCAGTCAGTAGCTTCAAACATTTCTGGACGTTTTTCAATGGCAAAAATCAATGAATATTGTAAATGCACAAACAGTAATATCTCCACATTGCAAGGTGCAATTCTGAAATTTTTTGCTTTTTCCTGCTAATCCTAGCATGATAAGGAAGATTCAAAGAGAGTGAGATGCCAGCTCCTTTCATTCAGTCAGTAGCTTCAAACATTTCTGGATGCTTTTCAATGGCAAAAATCAATGAATATTGTAAATGCACAAACAGTAATATCTCCACATTGCAGGGTGCAATTCTGAAATTTTTTGCTTTTTCCTGCTAATCCTAGCATGATAAAGAAGATTCAAAGAGAGTGAGATGCCAGCTCCTTTCATTCAGTCAGTAGATTCAAACATTTCTGGTATATGAATAACATGATGTTTTTCAATGGCAAAAATCAATGAATATTGTAAATGCACAAACAGTAATATCTCCACATTGCAAGGTGCAATTCTGAAATTTTTTGCTTTTTCCTGCTAATCCTAGCATGATAAAGAAGATTCAAAGAGAGTGAGATGCCAGCTCCTTTCATTCAGTCAGTAGCTTCAAACATTTCTGGACGTTTTTCAATGGCAAAAATCAATGAATATTGTAAATGCACAAACAGTAATAACTCCACATTGCAAGGTGCAATTCTGAAATTTTTTGCTTTTTCCTGCTAATCCTAGCATGATAAAGAAGATTCAAAGAGAGTGAGATGCCAGCTCCTTTCATTCAGTCAGTAGCTTCAAACATTTCTGGACGTTTTTCAATTGCAAAAATCAATGAATATTGTAAATGCACAAACAGTAATATCTCCACATTGCAAGGTGCAATTCTGAAATTTTTTGCTTTTTCCTGCTAATCCTAGCATGATAAAGAAGATTCAAAGAGAGTGAGATGCCAGCTCCTTTCATTCAGTCAGTAGCTTCAAACATTTCTGGACGTTTTTCAATGGCAAAAATCAATGAATATTGTAAATGCACAAACAGTAATATCTCCACATTGCAAGGTGCAATTCTGAAATTTTTTGCTTTTTCCTGCTAATCCTAGCATGATAAAGAAGATTCAAAGAGAGTGAGATGCCAGCTCCTTTCATTCAGTCAGTAGCTTCAAACATTTCTGGTGTATGAAAAACATGTTTTTCAATGGCAAAAATCAATGAATATTGTAAATGCACAAACAGTAATATCTCCACATTGCAAGGTGCAATTCGGAAATTTTTTGCTTTTTCCTGCTAATCCTAGCATGATAAAGAAGATTCAAAGAGAGTGAGATGCCAGCTCCTTTCATTCAGTCAGTAGCTTCAAACATTTCTGGTATATGAATAACATGATGTTTTTCAATGGCAAAAATCAATGAATATTGTAAATGCACTAACAGTAATATCTCCACATTGCAAGGTGCAATTCTGAATTTTTTTGCTTTTTCCTGCTAATCCTAGCATGATAAAGAAGATTCAAAGAGTGAGATGCCAGCTCCTTTCATTCAGTCAGTAGCTTCAAACATTTCTGGACGTTTTTCAATGGCAAAAATCAATGAATATTGTAAATGCACAAACAGTAATATCTCCACATTGCAAGGTGCAATTCTGAAATTTTTTGCTTTTTCCTGCTAATCCTAGCATGATAAAGAAGATTCAAAGAGAGTGAGATGCCAGCTCCTTTCATTCAGTCAGTAGCTTCAAACATTTCTGGATGCTTTTCAATGGCAAAAATCAATGAATATTGTAAATGCACAAACAGTAATATCTCCACATTGCAGGGTGCAATTCTGAAATTTTTTGCTTTTTCCTGCTAATCCTAGCATGATAAAGAAGATTCAAAGAGAGTGAGATGCCAGCTCCTTTCATTCAGTCAGTAGATTCAAACATTTCTGGTATATGAATAACATGATGTTTTTCAATGGCAAAAATCAATGAATATTGTAAATGCACAAACAGTAATATCTCCACATTGCAAGGTGCAATTCTGAAATTTTTTGCTTTTTCCTGCTAATCCTAGCATGATAAAGAAGATTCAAAGAGAGTGAGATGCCAGCTCCTTTCATTCAGTCAGTAGCTTCAAACATTTCTGGACGTTTTTCAATGGCAAAAATCAATGAATATTGTAAATGCACAAACAGTAATATCTCCACATTGCAAGGTGCAATTCTGAAATTTTTTGCTTTTTCCTGCTAATCCTAGCATGATAAAGAAGATTCAAAGAGAGTGAGATGCCAGCTCCTTTCATTCAGTCAGTAGCTTCAAACATTTCTGGACGTTTTTCAATGGCAAAAATCAATGAATATTGTAAATGCACAAACAGTAATATCTCCACATTGCAAGGTGCAATTCTGAAATTTTTTGCTTTTTCCTGCTAATCCTAGCATGATAAAGAAGATTCAAAGAGAGTGAGATGCCAGCTCCTTTCATTCAGTCAGTAGCTTCAAACATTTCTGGTATATGAATAACATGATGTTTTTCAATGGCAAAAATCAATGAATATTGTAAATGCACAAACAGTAATATCTCCACATTGCAAGGTGCAATTCTGAAATTTTTTGCTTTTTCCTGTTAATCCTAGCATGATAAAGAAGATTCAAAGAGAGTGAGATGCCAGCTCCTTTCATTCAGTCAGTAGCTTCAAACATTTCTGGTATATGAAAAACATGTTTTTCAATGGCAAAAATCAATGAATATTGTAAATGCACAAACAGTAATATCTCCACATTGCAAGGTGCAATTCTGAAATTTTTTGCTTTTTCCTGTTAATCCTAGCATGATAAAGAAGATTCAAAGAGAGTGAGATGCCAGCTCCTTTCATTCAGTCAGTAGCTTCAAACATTTCTGGACGTTTTTCAATGGCAAAAATCAATGAATATTGTAAATGCACAAACAGTAATATCTCCACATTGCAAGGTGCAATTCTGAAATTTTTTGCTTTTTCCTGTTAATCCTAGCATGATAAAGAAGATTCAAAGAGAGTGAGATGCCAGTTCCTTTCATTCAGTCAGTAGCTTCAAACATTTCTGGTATATGAAAAACATGTTTTTCAATGGCAAAAATCAATGAATATTGTAAATGCACAAACAGTAATATCTCCACATTGCAAGGTGCAATTCTGAAATTTTTTGCTTTTTCCTGCTAATCCTAGCATGATAAAGAAGATTCAAAGAGAGTGAGATGCCAGCTCCTTTCATTCAGTCAGTAGCTTCAAACATTTCTGGTGTATGAAAAACATGTTTTTCAATAGCAAAAATCAATGAATATTGTAAATGCACAAACAGTAATATCTCCACATTGCAAGGTGCAATTCGGAAATTTTTTGCTTTTTCCTGCTAATCCTAGCATGATAAAGAAGATTCAAAGAGAGTGAGATGCCAGCTCCTTTCATTCAGTCAGTAGCTTCAAACATTTCTGGTATATGAATAACATGATGTTTTTCAATGGCAAAAATCAATGAATATTGTAAATGCACTAACAGTAATATCTCCACATTGCAAGGTGCAATTCTGAATTTTTTTGCTTTTTCCTGCTAATCCTAGCATGATAAAGAAGATTCAAAGAGTGAGATGCCAGCTCCTTTCATTCAGTCAGTAGCTTCAAACATTTCTGGACGTTTTTCAATGGCAAAAATCAATGAATATTGTAAATGCACAAACAGTAATATCTCCACATTGCAAGGTGCAATTCTGAAATTTTTTGCTTTTTCCTGCTAATGCTAGCATGATAAAGAAGATTCAAAGAGAGTGAGATGCCAGCTCCTTTCATTCAGTCAGTAGCTTCAAACATTTCTGGATGCTTTTCAATGGCAAAAATCAATGAATATTGTAAATGCACAAACAGAAATATCTCCACATTGCAGGGTGCAATTCTGAAATTTTTTGCTTTTTCCTGCTAATCCTAGCATGATAAAGAAGATTCAAAGAGAGTGAGATGCCAGCTCCTTTCATTCAGTCAGTAGATTCAAACATTTCTGGTATATGAATAACATGATGTTTTTCAATGGCAAAAATCAATGAATATTGTAAATGCACAAACAGTAATATCTCCACATTGCAAGGTGCAATTCTGAAATTTTTTGCTTTTTCCTGCTAATCCTAGCATGATAAAGAAGATTCAAAGAGAGTGAGATGCCAGCTCCTTTCATTCAGTCAGTAGCTTCAAACATTTCTGGACGTTTTTCAATGGCAAAAATCAATGAATATTGTAAATGCACAAACAGTAATAACTCCACATTGCAAGATGCAATTCTGAAATTTTTTGCTTTTTCCTGCTAATCCTAGCATGATAAAGAAGATTCAAAGAGAGTAAGATGCCAGCTCCTTTCATTCAGTCAGTAGCTTCAAACATTTCTGGACGTTTTTCAATGGCAAAAATCAATGAATATTGTAAATGCACAAACAGTAATATCTCCACATTGCAAGGTGCAATTCTGAAATTTTTTGCTTTTTCCTGCTAATCCTAGCATGATAAAGAAGATTCAAAGAGAGTGAGATGCCAGCTCCTTTCATTCAGTCAGTAGCTTCAAACATTTCTGGATGCTTTTCAATGGCAAAAATCAATGAATATTGTAAATGCAGAAACAGTAATATCTCCACATTGCAGGGTGCAATTCTGAAATTTTTTGCTTTTTCCTGCTAATCCTAGCATGATAAAGAAGATTCAAAGAGAGTGAGATGCCAGCTCCTTTCATTCAGTCAGTAGATTCAAACATTTCTGGTATATGAATAACATGATGTTTTTCAATGGCAAAAATCAATGAATATTGTAAATGCACAAACAGTAATATCTCCACATTGCAAGGTGCAATTCTGAAATTTTTTGCTTTTTCCTGCTAATCCTAGCATGATAAAGAAGATTCAAAGAGAGTGAGATGCCAGCTCCTTTCATTCAGTCAGTAGCTTCAAACATTTCTGGACGTTTTTCAATGGCAAAAATCAATGAATATTGTAAATGCACAAACAGTAATAACTCCACATTGCAAGGTGCAATTCTGAAATTTTTTGCTTTTTCCTGCTAATCCTAGCATGATAAAGAAGATTCAAAGAGAGTGAGATGCCAGCTCCTTTCATTCAGTCAGTAGCTTCAAACATTTCTGGACGTTTTTCAATGGCAAAAATCAATGAATATTGTAAATGCACAAACAGTAATATCTCCACATTGCAAGGTGCAATTCTGAAATTTTTTGCTTTTTCCTGCTAATCCTAGCATGATAAAGAAGATTCAAAGAGAGTGAGATGCCAGCTCCTTTCATTCAGTCAGTAGCTTCAAACATTTCTGGACGTTTTTCAATGGCAAAAATCAATGAATATTGTAAATGCACAAACAGTAATATCTCCACATTGCAAGGTGCAATTCTGAAATTTTTTGCTTTTTCCTGCTAATCCTAGCATGATAAAGAAGATTCAAAGAGAGTGAGATGCCAGCTCCTTTCATTCAGTCAGTAGCTTCAAACATTTCTGGACGTTTTTCAATGGCAAAAATCAATGAATATTGTAAATGCACAAACAGTAATATCTCCACATTGCAAGGTGCAATTCTGAAATTTTTTGCTTTTTCCTGCTAATCCTAGCATGATAAAGAAGATTCAAAGAGAGTGAGATGCCAGCTCCTTTCATTCAGTCAGTAGCTTCAAACATTTCTAGTATATGAATAACATGATGTTTTTCAATGGCAAAAATCAATGAATATTGTAAATGCACAAACAGTAATATCTCCACATTGCAAGGTGCAATTCTGAAATTTTTTGCTTTTTCCTGCTAATCCTAGCATGATAAAGAAGATTCAAAGAGAGTGAGATGCCAGCTCCTTTCATTCAGTCAGTAGCTTCAAACATTTCTGGACGTTTTTCAATGGCAAAAATCAATGAATATTGTAAATGCACAAACAGTAATAACTCCACATTGCAATGTGCAATTCTGAAATTTTTTGCTTTTTCCTGCTAATCCTAGCATGATAAAGAAGATTCAAAGAGAGTGAGATGCCAGCTCCTTTCATTCAGTCAGTAGCTTCAAACATTTCTGGACGTTTTTCAATGGCAAAAATCAATGAATATTGTAAATGCACAAACAGTAATATCTCCACATTGCAAGGTGCAATTCTGAAATTTTTTGCTTTTTCCTGTTAATCCTAGCATGATAAAGAAGATTCAAAGAGAGTGAGATGCCAGTTCCTTTCATTCAGTCAGTAGCTTCAAACATTTCTGGTATATGAAAAACATGTTTTTCAATGGCAAAAATCAATGAATATTGTAAATGCACAAACAGTAATATCTCCACATTGCAAGGTGCAATTCTGAAATTTTTTGCTTTTTCCTGCTAATCCTAGCATGATAAAGAAGATTCAAAGAGAGTGAGATGCCAGCTCCTTTCATTCAGTCAGTAGCTTCAAACATTTCTGGTGTATGAAAAACATGTTTTTCAATGGCAAAAATCAATGAATATTGTAAATGCACAAACAGTAATATCTCCACATTGCAAGGTGCAATTCTGAATTTTTTTGCTTTTTCCTGCTAATCCTAGCATGATAAAGAAGATTCAAAGAGTGAGATGCCAGCTCCTTTCATTCAGTCAGTAGCTTCAAACATTTCTGGACGTTTTTCAATGGCAAAAATCAATGAATATTGTAAATGCACAAACAGTAATATCTCCACATTGCAAGGTGCAATTCTGAAATTTTTTGCTTTTTCCTGCTAATCCTAGCATGATAAAGAAGATTCAAAGAGAGTGAGATGCCAGCTCCTTTCATTCAGTCAGTAGCTTCAAACATTTCTGGATGCTTTTCAATGGCAAAAATCAATGAATATTGTAAATGCACAAACAGAAATATCTCCACATTGCAGGGTGCAATTCTGAAATTTTTTGCTTTTTCCTGCTAATCCTAGCATGATAAAGAAGATTCAAAGAGAGTGAGATGCCAGCTCCTTTCATTCAGTCAGTAGATTCAAACATTTCTGGTATATGAATAACATGATGTTTTTCAATGGCAAAAATCAATGAATATTGTAAATGCACAAACAGTAATATCTCCACATTGCAAGGTGCAATTCTGAAATTTTTTGCTTTTTCCTGCTAATCCTAGCATGATAAAGAAGATTCAAAGAGAGTGAGATGCCAGCTCCTTTCATTCAGTCAGTAGCTTCAAACATTTCTGGACGTTTTTCAATGGCAAAAATCAATGAATATTGTAAATGCACAAACAGTAATAACTCCACATTGCAAGGTGCAATTCTGAAATTTTTTGCTTTTTCCTGCTAATCCTAGCATGATAAAGAAGATTCAAAGAGAGTAAGATGCCAGCTCCTTTCATTCAGTCAGTAGCTTCAAACATTTCTGGACGTTTTTCAATGGCAAAAATCAATGAATATTGTAAATGCACAAACAGTAATATCTCCACATTGCAAGGTGCAATTCTGAAATTTTTTGCTTTTTCCTGCTAATCCTAGCATGATAAAGAAGATTCAAAGAGAGTGAGATGCCAGCTCCTTTCATTCAGTCAGTAGCTTCAAACATTTCTGGATGCTTTTCAATGGCAAAAATCAATGAATATTGTAAATGCACAAACAGTAATATCTCCACATTGCAGGGTGCAATTCTGAAATTTTTTGCTTTTTCCTGCTAATCCTAGCATGATAAAGAAGATTCAAAGAGAGTGAGATGCCAGCTCCTTTCATTCAGTCAGTAGATTCAAACATTTCTGGTATATGAATAACATGATGTTTTTCAATGGCAAAAATCAATGAATATTGTAAATGCACAAACAGTAATATCTCCACATTGCAAGGTGCAATTCTGAAATTTTTTGCTTTTTCCTGCTAATCCTAGCATGATAAAGAAGATTCAAAGAGAGTGAGATGCCAGCTCCTTTCATTCAGTCAGTAGCTTCAAACATTTCTGGACGTTTTTCAATGGCAAAAATCAATGAATATTGTAAATGCACAAACAGTAATAACTCCACATTGCAAGGTGCAATTCTGAAATTTTTTGCTTTTTCCTGCTAATCCTAGCATGATAAAGAAGATTCAAAGAGAGTGAGATGCCAGCTCCTTTCATTCAGTCAGTAGCTTCAAACATTTCTGGACGTTTTTCAATTGCAAAAATCAATGAATATTGTAAATGCACAAACAGTAATATCTCCACATTGCAAGGTGCAATTCTGAAATTTTTTGCTTTTTCCTGCTAATCCTAGCATGATAAAGAAGATTCAAAGAGAGTGAGATGCCAGCTCCTTTCATTCAGTCAGTAGCTTCAAACATTTCTGGACGTTTTTCAATGGCAAAAATCAATGAATATTGTAAATGCACAAACAGTAATATCTCCACATTGCAAGGTGCAATTCTGAAATTTTTTGCTTTTTCCTGCTAATCCTAGCATGATAAAGAAGATTCAAAGAGAGTGAGATGCTAGCTCCTTTCATTCAGTCAGTAGCTTCAAACATTTCTGGACGTTTTTCAATGGCAAAAATCAATGAATATTGTAAATGCACAAACAGTAATATCTCCACATTGCAAGGTGCAATTCTGAAATTTTTTGCTTTTTCCTGCTAATCCTAGCATGATAAAGAAGATTCAAAGAGAGTGAGATGCCAGCTCCTTTCATTCAGTCAGTAGCTTCAAACATTTCTGGTATATGAATAACATGATGTTTTTCAATGGCAAAAATCAATGAATATTGTAAATGCACAAACAGTAATATCTCCACATTGCAAGGTGCAATTCTGAAATTTTTTGCTTTTTCCTGCTAATCCTAGCATGATAAAGAAGATTCAAAGAGAGTGAGATGCCAGCTCCTTTCATTCAGTCAGTAGCTTCAAACATTTCTGGACGTTTTTCAATGGCAAAAATCAATGAATATTGTAAATGCACAAACAGTAATAACTCCACATTGCAAGGTGCAATTCTGAAATTTTTTGCTTTTTCCTGCTAATCCTAGCATGATAAAGAAGATTCAAAGAGAGTGAGATGCCAGCTCCTTTCATTCAGTCAGTAGCTTCAAACATTTCTGGACGTTTTTCAATGGCAAAAATCAATGAATATTGTAAATGCACAAACAGTAATATCTCCACATTGCAAGGTGCAATTCTGAAATTTTTTGCTTTTTCCTGTTAATCCTAGCATGATAAAGAAGATTCAAAGAGAGTGAGATGCCAGTTCCTTTCATTCAGTCAGTAGCTTCAAACATTTCTGGTATATGAAAAACATGTTTTTCAATGGCAAAAATCAATGAATATTGTAAATGCACAAACAGTAATATCTCCACATTGCAAGGTGCAATTCTGAAATTTTTTGCTTTTTCCTGCTAATCCTAGCATGATAAAGAAGATTCAAAGAGAGTGAGATGCCAGCTCCTTTCATTCAGTCAGTAGCTTCAAACATTTCTGGTGTATGAAAAACATGTTTTTCAATGGCAAAAATCAATGAATATTGTAAATGCACAAACAGTAATATCTCCACATTGCAAGGTGCAATTCGGAAATTTTTTGCTTTTTCCTGCTAATCCTAGCATGATAAAGAAGATTCAAAGAGAGTGAGATGCCAGCTCCTTTCATTCAGTCAGTAGCTTCAAACATTTCTGGTATATGAATAACATGATGTTTTTCAATGGCAAAAATCAATGAATATTGTAAATGCACTAACAGTAATATCTCCACATTGCAAGGTGCAATTCTGAATTTTTTTGCTTTTTCCTGCTAATCCTAGCATGATAAAGAAGATTCAAAGAGTGAGATGCCAGCTCCTTTCATTCAGTCAGTAGCTTCAAACATTTCTGGACGTTTTTCAATGGCAAAAATCAATGAATATTGTAAATGCACAAACAGTAATATCTCCACATTGCAAGGTGCAATTCTGAAATTTTTTGCTTTTTCCTGCTAATCCTAGCATGATAAAGAAGATTCAAAGAGAGTGAGATGCCAGCTCCTTTCATTCAGTCAGTAGATTCAAACATTTCTGGTATATGAATAACATGATGTTTTTCAATGGCAAAAATCAATGAATATTGTAAATGCACAAACAGTAATATCTCCACATTGCAAGGTGCAATTCTGAAATTTTTTGCTTTTTCCTGCTAATCCTAGCATGATAAAGAAGATTCAAAGAGAGTGAGATGCCAGCTCCTTTCATTCAGTCAGTAGCTTCAAACATTTCTGGACGTTTTTCAATGGCAAAAATCAATGAATATTGTAAATGCACAAACAGTAATAACTCCACATTGCAAGGTGCAATTCTGAAATTTTTTGCTTTTTCCTGCTAATCCTAGCATGATAAAGAAGATACAAAGAGAGTGAGATGCCAGCTCCTTTCATTCAGTCAGTAGCTTCAAACATTTCTGGACGTTTTTCAATGGCAAAAATCAATGAATATTGTAAATGCACAAACAGTAATATCTCCACATTGCAAGGTGCAATTCTGAAATTTTTTGCTTTTTCCTGCTAATCCTAGCATGATAAAGAAGATTCAAAGAGAGTGAGATGCCAGCTCCTTTCATTCAGTCAGTAGCTTCAAACATTTCTGGACGTTTTTCAATGGCAAAAATCAATGAATATTGTAAATGCACAAACAGTAATATCTCCACATTGCAAGGTGCAATTCTGAAATTTTTTGCTTTTTCCTGCTAATCCTAGCATGATAAAGAAGATTCAAAGAGAGTGAGATGCCAGCTCCTTTCATTCAGTCAGTAGCTTCAAACATTTCTGGACGTTTTTCAATGGCAAAAATCAATGAATATTGTAAATGCACAAACAGTAATATCTCCACATTGCAAGGTGCAATTCTGAAATTTTTTGCTTTTTCCTGCTAATCCTAGCATGATAAAGAAGATTCAAAGAGAGTGAGATGCCAGCTCCTTTCATTCAGTCAGTAGCTTCAAACATTTCTGGTATATGAATAACATGATGTTTTTCAATGGCAAAAATCAATGAATATTGTAAATGCACAAACAGTAATATCTCCACATTGCAAGGTGCAATTCTGAAATTTTTTGCTTTTTCCTGCTAATCCTAGCATGATAAAGAAGATTCAAAGAGAGTGAGATGCCAGCTCCTTTCATTCAGTCAGTAGCTTCAAACATTTCTGGACGTTTTTCAATGGCAAAAATCAATGAATATTGTAAATGCACAAACAGTAATAACTCCACATTGCAAGGTGCAATTCTGAAATTTTTTGCTTTTTCCTGCTAATCCTAGCATGATAAAGAAGATTCAAAGAGAGTGAGATGCCAGCTCCTTTCATTCAGTCAGTAGCTTCAAACATTTCTGGACGTTTTTCAATGGCAAAAATCAATGAATATTGTAAATGCACAAACAATAATATCTCCACATTGCAAGGTGCAATTCTGAAATTTTTTGCTTTTTCCTGCTAATCCTAGCATGATAAAGAAGATTCAAAGAGAGTGAGATGCCAGCTCCTTTCATTCAGTCAGTAGCTTCAAACATTTCTGGTATATGAATAACATGATGTTTTTCAATGGCAAAAATCAATGAATATTGTAAATGCACTAACAGTAATATCTCCACATTGCAAGGTGCAATTCTGAATTTTTTTGCTTTTTCCTGCTAATCCTAGCATGATAAAGAAGATTCAAAGAGTGAGATGCCAGCTCCTTTCATTCAGTCAGTAGCTTCAAACATTTCTGGACGTTTTTCAATGGCAAAAATCAATGAATATTGTAAATGCACAAACAGTAATATCTCCACATTGCAAGGTGCAATTCTGAAATTTTTTGCTTTTTCCTGCTAATCCTAGCATGATAAAGAAGATTCAAAGAGAGTGAGATGCCAGCTCCTTTCATTCAGTCAGTAGCTTCAAACATTTCTGGATGCTTTTCAATGGCAAAAATCAATGAATATTGTAAATGCACAAACAGTAATATCTCCACATTGCAGGGTGCAATTCTGAAATTTTTTGCTTTTTCCTGCTAATCCTAGCATGATAAAGAAGATTCAAAGAGAGTGAGATGCCAGCTCCTTTCATTCAGTCAGTAGCTTCAAACATTTCTGGATGCTTTTCAATGGCAAAAATCAATGAATGTTGTAAATGCACAAACAGTAATATCTCCACATTGCAGGGTGCAATTCTGAAATTTTTTGCTTTTTCCTGCTAATCCTAGCATGATAAAGAAGATTCAAAGAGAGTGAGATGCCAGCTCCTTTCATTCAGTCAGTAGATTCAAACATTTCTGGTATATGAATAACATGATGTTTTTCAATGGCAAAAATCAATGAATATTGTAAATGCACAAACAGTAATATCTCCACATTGCAAGGTGCAATTCTGAAATTTTTTGCTTTTTCCTGTTAATCCTAGCATGATAAAGAAGATTCAAAGAGAGTGAGATGCCAGCTCCTTTCATTCAGTCAGTAGCTTCAAACATTTCTGGACGTTTTTCAATGGCAAAAATCAATGAATATTGTAAATGCACAAACAGTAATATCTCCACATTGCAAGGTGCAATTCTGAAATTTTTTGCTTTTTCCTGCTAATCCTAGCATGATAAAGAAGATTCAAAGAGAGTGAGATGCCAGCTCCTTTCATTCAGTCAGTAGCTTCAAACATTTCTGGTATATGAATAACATGATGTTTTTCAATGGCAAAAATCAATGAATATTGTAAATGCACAAACAGTAATATCTCCACATTGCAAGGTGCAATTCTGAAATTTTTTGCTTTTTCCTGCTAATCCTAGCATGATAAAGAAGATTCAAAGAGAGTGAGATGCCAGCTCCTTTCATTCAGTCAGTAGCTTCAAACATTTCTGGACGTTTTTCAATGGCAAAAATCAATGAATATTGTAAATGCACAAACAGTAATAACTCCACATTGCAAGGTGCAATTCTGAAATGTTTTGCTTTTTCCTGCTAATCCTAGCATGATAAAGAAGATTCAAAGAGAGTGAGATGCCAGCTCCTTTCATTCAGTCAGTAGCTTCAAACATTTCTGAACGTTTTTCAATGGCTAAAATCAATGAATATTGTAAATGCACAAACAATAATATCTCCACATTGCAAGGTGCAATTCTGAAATTTTTTGCTTTTTCCTGCTAATCCTAGCATGATAAAGAAGATTCAAAGAGAGTGAGATGCCAGCTCCTTTCAATCAGTCAGTAGCTTCAAACATTTCTGGTATATGAATAACATGATGTTTTTCAATGGCAAAAATCAATGAATATTGTAAATGCACTAACAGTAATATCTCCACATTGCAGGTGCAATTCTGAATTTTTTTGCTTTTTCCTGCTAATCCTAGCATGATAAAGAAGATTCAAAGAGAGTGAGATGCCAGCTCCTTTCATTCAGTCAGTAGCTTCAAACATTTCTGGACGTTTTTCAATGGCAAAAATCAATGAATATTGTAAATGCACAAACAGTAATATCTCCACATTGCAAGGTGCAATTCTGAAATTTTTTGCTTTTTCCTGCTAATCCTAGCATGATAAAGAAGATTCAAAGAGAGTGAGATGCCAGCTCCTTTCATTCAGTCAGTAGCTTCAAACATTTCTGGATGCTTTTCAATGGCAAAAATCAATGAATATTGTAAATGCACAAACAGTAATATCTCCACATTGCAGGGTGCAATTCTGAAATTTTTTGCTTTTTCCTGCTAATCCTAGCATGATAAAGAAGATTCAAAGAGAGTGAGATGCCAGCTCCTTTCATTCAGTCAGTAGCTTCAAACATTTCTGGTATATGAATAACATGATGTTTTTCAATGGCAATAATCAATGAATATTGTAAATGCACAAACAGTAATATCTCCACATTGCAAGGTGCAATTCTGAAATTTTTTGCTTTTTCCTGCTAATCCTAGCATGATAAAGAAGATTCAAAGAGAGTGAGATGCCAGCTCCTTTCATTCAGTCAGTAGCTTCAAACATTTCTGGACGTTTTTCAATGGCAAAAATCAATGAATATTGTAAATGCACAAACAGTAATATCTCCACATTGCAAGGTGCAATTCTGAAATTTTTTGCTTTTTCCTGCTAATCCTAGCATGATAAAGAAGATTCAAAGAGAGTGAGATGCCAGCTCCTTTCATTCAGTCAGTAGCTTCAAACATTTCTGGACGTTTTTCAATGGCAAAAATCAATGAATATTGTAAATGCACAAACAGTAATATCTCCACATTGCAAGGTGCAATTCTGAAATTTTTTGCTTTTTCCTGCTAATCCTAGCATGATAAAGAAGATTCAAAGAGAGTGAGATGCAAGCTCCTTTCATTCAGTCAGTAGCTTCAAACATTTCTGGTATATGAATAACATGATGTTTTTCAATGGCAAAAATCAATGAATATTGTAAATGCACTAACAGTAATATCTCCACATTGCAAGGTGCAATTCTGAAATTTTTTGCTTTTTCCTGCTAATCCTAGCATGATAAAGAAGATTCAAAGAGAGTGAGATGCCAGCTCCTTTCATTCAGTCAGTAGCTTCAAACATTTCTGGACGCTTTTCAATGGCAAAAATCAATGAATATTGTAAATGCACAAACAGTAATATCTCCACATTGCAAGGTGCAATTCTGAAATTTTTTGCTTTTTCCTGCTAATCCTAGCATGATAAAGAAGATTCAAAGAGAGTGAGATGCCAGCTCCTTTCATTCAGTCAGTAGCTTCAAACATTTCTGGACGCTTTTCAATGGCAAAAATCAATGAATATTGTAAATGCACAAACAGTAATATCTCCACATTGCAGGGTGCAATTCTGAAATTTTTTGCTTTTTCCTGCTAATCCTAGCATGATAAAGAAGATTCAAAGAGAGTGAGATGCCAGCTCCTTTCATTCAGTCAGTAGCTTTATCATGCTAAGAGGAGCAGGAAAAAGCAAAAAATTTCAGAATTGCACCTTGCAATGCGGAGAAATTACTGTTTGTGCATTTACAATATTCATTGATTTTTGCCATTGAAAAACGTCCAGAAATGATTGAAGCTACTGACTGAATGAAAGGAGCTGGCATCTCACTCTCTTTGAATCTTGTTTATCATGCTAAGAGGAGCAGGAAAAAGCAAAAAATTTCAGAATTGCACCTTGCAATGCGGAGAAATTACTGTGTGTGCATTACAATATTCATTGATTTTTGCCATTGAAAAACGTCCAGAAATGATTGAAGCTACTGACTGAATGAAAGGAGCTGGCATCTCACTCTCTTTGAATCTTCTTTATCATGCTAAGAGGAGCAGGAAAAAGCAAAAAATTTCAGAATTGCACCTTGCAATGCGGAGAAATTACTGTTTGTGCATTTACAATATTCATTGATTTTTGCCATTGAAAAACGTCCAGAAATGATTGAAGCTACTGACTGAATGAAAGGAGCTGGCATCTCACTCTCTTTGAATCTTCTTTATCATGCTAAGAGGAGCAGGAAAAAGCAAAAAATTTCAGAATTGCACCTTGCAATGCGGAGAAATTACTGTTTGTGCATTTACAATATTCATTGATTTTTGCCATTGAAAAACATCATGTTATTCATATACCAGAAATGTTTGAAGCTACTGACTGAATGAAAGGAGCTGACATCTCACTCTCTTTGAATCTTCTTTATCATGCTAAGAGGAGCAGGAAAAAGCAAAAAATTTCAGAATTGCACCTTGCAATGCGCAGAAATTACTGTTTGTGCATTTACAATATTCATTGATTTTTGCCATTGAAAAACGTCCAGAAATGATTGAAGCTACTGACTGAATGAAAGGAGCTGGCATCTCACTCTCTTTGAATCTTCTTTATCATGCTAAGAGGAGCAGGAAAAAGCAAAAAATTTCAGAATTGCACCTTGCAATGCGGAGAAATTACTGTTTGTGCATTTACAATATTCATTGATTTTTGCCATTGAAAAACATCATGTTATTCATATACCAGAAATGTTTGAAGCTACTGACTGAATGAAAGGAGCTGGCATCTCACTCTCTTTGAATCTTCTTTATCATGCTAAGAGGAGCAGGAAAAAGCAAAAAATTTCAGAATTGCACCTTGCAATGCGGAGAAATTACTGTTTGTGCATTTACAATATTCATTGATTTTTGCCATTGAAAAACATCATGTTATTCATATACCAGAAATGTTTGAAGCTACTGACTGAATGAAAGGAGCTGGCATCTCACTCTCTTTGAATCTTCTTTATCATGCTAAGAGGAGCAGGAAAAAGCAAAAAATTTCAGAATTGCACCTTGCAATGTGGAGAAATTACTGTTTGTACATTTACAATATTCATTGATTTTTACCATTGAAAAACGTCCAGAAATGATTGAAGCTACTGACTGAATGAAAGTAGCTGGCATCTCACTCTCTTTGAATCTTCTTTATCATACTAAGAGGAGCAGGAAAAAGCAAAAAATTTCAGACTTGCACCTTGCAATGCGGAGAAATTACTGTTTGTGCATTTACAATATTCATTGATTTTTGCCATTGAAAAACATCATGTTATTCATATACCAGAAATGTTTGAAGCTACTGACTGAATGAAAGGAGCTGGCATCTCACTCTCTTTGAATCTTCTTTATCATGCTAAGAGGAGCAGGAAAAAGCAAAAAATTTCAGAATTGCACCTTGCAATGCGGAGAAATTACTGTTTGTGCATTTACAATATTCATTGATTTTTGCCATTGAAAAACGTCCAGAAATGATTGAAGCTACTGACTGAATGAAAGGAGCTGGCATCTCACTCTCTTTGAATCTTCTTTATCATGCTAAGCGGAGCAGGAAAAAGCAAAAATTTCAGAATTGCACCTTGCAATGCGGAGAAATTACTGTTTGTGCATTTACAATATTCATTGATTTTTGCCATTGAAAAACGTCCAGAAATGATTGAAGCTACTGACTGAATGAAAGGAGCTGGCATCTCATTCTCTTTGAATCTTCTTTATCATGCTAAGAGGAGCAGGAAAAATCAAAAAATTTCAGAATTGCACCTTGCAATGCGGAGAAATTACTGTTTGTGCATTTACAATATTCATTGATTTTTGCCATTGAAAAACATCATGTTATTCATATACCAGAAATGTTTGAAGCTACTGACTGAATGAAAGGAGCTGGCATCTCACTCTCTTTGAATCTTCTTTATCATGCTAAGAGGAGCAGGAAAAAGCAAAAAATTTCAGAATTGCACCTTGCAATGCGGAGAAATTACTGTTTGTGCATTTACAATATTCATTGATTTTTGCCATTGAAAAACGTCCAGAAATGATTGAAGCTACTGACTGAATGAAAGGAGCTGGCATCTCACTCTCTTTGAATCTTGTTTATCATGCTAAGAGGAGCAGGAAAAAGCAAAAAATTTCAGAATTGCACCTTGCAATGCGGAGAAATTACTGTTTGTGCATCTACAATATTCATTGATTTTTGCCATTGAAAAACATCATGTTATTCATATACCAGAAATGATTGAAGCTACTGACTGAATGAAAGGAGCTGGCATCTCACTCTCTTTGAATCTTCTTTATCATGCTAAGAGGAGCAGGAAAAAGTAAAAAATTTCAGAATTGCACCTTGCAATGTGGAGAAATTACTGTTTGTGCATTTATAATATTCAATGATTTTTGCTATTGAAAAACGTCCAGAAATGATTGAAGCTACTGACTGAACGAAAGGAGCTGGCATCTCACTCTCTTTGAATCTTCTTTATCATGCTAAGAGGAGCAGGAAAAAGCAAAAAATTTCAGAATTGCACCTTGCAATGCGGAGAAATTACTGTTTGTGCATTTACAATATTCATTGATTTTTGCCATTGAAAAACGTCCAGAAATGATTGAAGCTACTGACTGAATGAAAGTAGCTGGCATCTCACTCTCTTTGAATCTTCTTTATCATACTAAGAGGAGCAGGAAAAAGCAAAAAATTTCAGACTTGCACCTTGCAATGCGGAGAAATTACTGTTTGTGCATTTACAATATTCATTGATTTTTGCCATTGAAAAACATCATGTTATTCATATACCAGAAATGTTTGAAGCTACTGACTGAATGAAAGGAGCTGGCATCTCACTCTCTTTGAATCTTCTTTATCATGCTAAGAGGAGCAGGAAAAAGCAAAAAATTTCAGAATTGCACCTTGCAATGCGGAGAAATTACTGTTTGTGCATTTACAATATTCATTGATTTTTGCCATTGAAAAACGTCCAGAAATGATTGAAGCTACTGACTGAATGAAAGGAGCTGGCATCTCACTCTCTTTGAATCTTCTTTATCATGCTAAGAGGAGCAGGAAAAAGCAAAAAATTTCAGAATTGCACCTTGCAATGCGGAGAAATTACTGTTTGTGCATTTACAATATTCATTGATTTTTGCCATTGAAAAACGTCCAGAAATGATTGAAGCTACTGACTGAATGAAAGGAGCTGGCATCTCATTCTCTTTGAATCTTCTTTATCATGCTAAGAGGAGCAGGAAAAAGCAAAAAATTTCAGAATTGCACCTTGCAATGCGGAGAAATTACTGTTTGTGCATTTACAATATTCATTGATTTTTGCCATTGAAAAACATCATGTTATTCATATACCAGAAATGTTTGAAGCTACTGACTGAATGAAAGGAGCTGGCATCTCACTCTCTTTGAATCTTCTTTATCATGCTAAGAGGAGCAGGAAAAAGCAAAAAATTTCAGAATTGCACCTTGCAATGCGGAGAAATTACTGTTTGTGCATTTACAATATTCATTGATTTTTGCCATTGAAAAACGTCCAGAAATGATTGAAGCTACTGACTGAATGAAAGGAGCTGGCATCTCACTCTCTTTGAATCTTGTTTATCATGCTAAGAGGAGCAGGAAAAAGCAAAAAATTTCAGAATTGCACCTTGCAATGCGGAGAAATTACTGTTTGTGCATTTACAATATTCATTGATTTTTGCCATTGAAAAACATCATGTTATTCATATACCAGAAATGATTGAAGCTACTGACTGAATGAAAGGAGCTGGCATCTCACTCTCTTTGAATCTTCTTTATCATGCTAAGAGGAGCAGGAAAAAGTAAAAAATTTCAGAATTGCACCTTGCAATGCGGACAAATTACTGTTTGTGCATTTATAATATTCAATGATTTTTGCCATTGAAAAACGTCCAGAAATGATTGAAGCTACTGACTGAACGAAAGGAGCTGGCATCTCACTCTCTTTGAATCTTCTTTATCATGCTAAGAGGAGCAGGAAAAAGCAAAAAATTTCAGAATTGCACCTTGCAATGCGGAGAAATTACTGTTTGTGCATTTACAATATTCGTTGATTTTTGCCATTGAAAAACGTCCAGAAATGATTGAAGCTACTGACTGAATGAAAGGAGCTGGCATCTCCCTCTCTTTGAATCTTCTTTATCATGCTAAGAGGAGCAGGAAAAAGCAAAAAATTTCAGAATTGCACCTTGCAATGCGGAGAAATTACTGTTTGTGCATTTACAATATTCATTGATTTTTGCCATTGAAAAACATCATGTTATTCATATACCAGAAATGTTTGAAGCTACTGACTGAATGAAAGGAGCTGGCATCTCACTCTCTTTGAATCTTCTTTATCATGCTAAGAGGAGCAGGAAAAAGCAAAAAATTTCAGAATTGCACCTTGCAATGCGGAGAAATTACTGTTTGTGCATTTACAATATTCATTGATTTTTGCCATTGAAAAACGTCCAGAAATGATTGAAGCTACTGACTGAATGAAAGGAGCTGGCATCTCACTCTCTTTGAATCTTCTTTATCATGCTAAGAGGAGCAGGAAAAAGCAAAAAATTTCAGAATTGCACCTTGCAATGCGGAGAAATTACTGTTTGTGCATTTACAATATTCATTGATTTTTACCATTGAAAAACATCATGTTATTCATATACCAGAAATGTTTGAAGCTACTGACTGAATGAAAGGAGCTGACATCTCACGCTCTTTGAATCTTCTTTATCATGCTAAGAGGAGCAGGAAAAAGCAAAAAATTTCAGAATTGCACCTTGCAATGCGGAGAAATTACTGTTTGTGCATTTACAATATTCATTGATTTTTGCCATTGAAAAACGTCCAGAAATGATTGAAGCTACTGACTGAATGAAAGGAGCTGGCATCTCACTCTCTTTGAATCTTCTTTATCATGCTAAGAGGAGCAGGAAAAAGCAAAAAATTTCAGAATTGCACCTTGCAATGCGGAGAAATTACTGTTTGTGCATTTACAATATTCATTGATTTTTGCCATTGAAAAACATCATGTTATTCATATACCAGAAATGTTTGAAGCTACTGACTGAATGAAAGGAGCTGGCATCTCACTCTCTTTGAATCTTCTTTATCATGCTAAGAGGAGCAGGAAAAAGCAAAAAATTTCAGAATTGCACCTTGCAATGCGGAGAAATTACTGTTTGTGCATTTACAATATTCATTGATTTTTGCCATTGAAAAACATCATGTTATTCATATACCAGAAATGTTTGAAGCTACTGACTGAATGAAAGGAGCTGGCATCTCACTCTCTTTGAATCTTCTTTATCATGCTAAGAGGAGCAGGAAAAAGCAAAAAATTTCAGAATTGCACCTTGCAATGCGGAGAAATTACTGTTTGTGCATTTACAATATTCATTGATTTTTGCCATTGAAAAACGTCCAGAAATGATTGAAGCTACTGACTGAATGAAAGGAGCTGGCATCTCACTCTCTTTGAATCTTCTTTATCATGCTAAGAGGAGCAGGAAAAAGCAAAACATTTCAGAATTGCACCTTGCAATGCGGAGAAATTACTGTTTGTGCATTTACAACATTCATTGATTTTTGCCATTGAAAAACGTCCAGAAATGATTGAAGCTACTGACTGAATGAAAGGAGCTGGCATCTCACTCTCTTTGAATCTTCTTTATCATGCTAAGAGGAGCAGGAAAAAGCAAAAAATTTCAGAATTGCACCTTGCAATGCGGAGAAATTACTGTTTGTGCATTTACAATATTCATTGATTTTTGCCATTGAAAAACGTCCAGAAATGATTGAAGCTACTGACTGAATGAAAGGAGCTGGCATCTCACTCTCTTTGAATCTTCTTTATCATGCTAAGAGGAGCAGGAAAAAGCAAAAAATTTCAGAATTGCACCTTGCAATGCGGAGAAATTACTGTTTGTGCATTTACAATATTCATTGATTTTTGCCATTGAAAAACATCATGTTATTCATATACCAGAAATGTTTGAAGCTACTGACTGAATGAAGGGAGCTGGCATCTCACTCTCTTTGAATCTTCTTTATCATGCTAAGAGGAGCAGGAAAAAGCAAAAAATTTCAGAATTGCACCTTGCAATGCGGAGAAATTACTGTTTGTGCATTTACAATATTCATTGATTTTTGCCATTGAAAAACGTCCAGAAATGATTGAAGCTACTGACTGAATGAAAGGAGCTGGCATCTCACTCTCTTTGAATCTTGTTTATCATGCTAAGAGGAGCAGGAAAAAGCAAAAAATTTCAGAATTGCACCTTGCAATGCGGAGAAATTACTGTTTGTGCATTTACAATATTCATTGATTTTTGCCATTGAAAAACATCATGTTATTCATATACCAGAAATGATTGAAGCTACTGACTGAATGAAAGGAGCTGGCATCTCACTCTCTTTGAATCTTCTTTATCATGCTAAGAGGAGCAGGAAAAAGTAAAAAATTTCAGAATTGCACCTTGCAATGCGGAGAAATTACTGTTTGTGCATTTACAATATTCATTGATTTTTGCCATTGAAAAACGTCCAGAAATGATTGAAGCTACTGACTGAATGAAAGGAGCTGGCATCTCACTCTCTTTGAATCTTCTTTATCATGCTAAGAGGAGCAGGAAAAAGCAAAACATTTCAGAATTGCACCTTGCAATGCGGAGAAATTACTGTTTGTGCATTTACAACATTCATTGATTTTTGCCATTGAAAAACGTCCAGAAATGATTGAAGCTACTGACTGAATGAAAGGAGCTGGCATCTCACTCTCTTTGAATCTTCTTTATCATGCTAAGAGGAGCAGGAAAAAGCAAAAAATTTCAGAATTGCACCTTGCAATGCGGAGAAATTACTGTTTGTGCATTTACAATATTCATTGATTTTTGCCATTGAAAAACGTCCAGAAATGATTGAAGCTACTGACTGAATGAAAGGAGCTGGCATCTCACTCTCTTTGAATCTTCTTTATCATGCTAAGAGGAGCAGGAAAAAGCAAAAAATTTCAGAATTGCACCTTGCAATGCGGAGAAATTACTGTTTGTGCATTTACAATATTCATTGATTTTTGCCATTGAAAAACATCATGTTATTCATATACCAGAAATGTTTGAAGCTACTGACTGAATGAAGGGAGCTGGCATCTCACTCTCTTTGAATCTTCTTTATCATGCTAAGAGGAGCAGGAAAAAGCAAAAAATTTCAGAATTGCACCTTGCAATGCGGAGAAATTACTGTTTGTGCATTTACAATATTCATTGATTTTTGCCATTGAAAAACGTCCAGAAATGATTGAAGCTACTGACTGAATGAAAGGAGCTGGCATCTCACTCTCTTTGAATCTTGTTTATCATGCTAAGAGGAGCAGGAAAAAGCAAAAAATTTCAGAATTGCACCTTGCAATGCGGAGAAATTACTGTTTGTGCATTTACAATATTCATTGATTTTTGCCATTGAAAAACATCATGTTATTCATATACCAGAAATGATTGAAGCTACTGACTGAATGAAAGGAGCTGGCATCTCACTCTCTTTGAATCTTCTTTATCATGCTAAGAGGAGCAGGAAAAAGTAAAAAATTTCAGAATTGCACCTTGCAATGCGGAGAAATTACTGTTTGTGCATTTATAATATTCAATGATTTTTGCCATTGAAAAACGTCCAGAAATGATTGAAGCTACTGACTGAACGAAAGGAGCTGGCATCTCACTCTCTTTGAATCTTCTTTATCATGCTAAGAGGAGCAGGAAAAAGCAAAAAATTTCAGAATTGCACCTTGCAATGCGGAGAAATTACTGTTTGTGCATTTACAGTATTCATTGATTTTTGCCATTGAAAAACGTCCAGAAATGATTGAAGCTACTGACTGAATGAAAGGAGCTGGCATCTCACTCTCTTTGAATCTTCTTTATCATGCTAAGAGGAGCAGGAAAAAGCAAAAAATTTCAGAATTGCACCTTGCAATGCGGAGAAATTACTGTTTGTGCATTTACAATATTCATTGATTTTTGCCATTGAAAAACATCATGTTATTCATATACCAGAAATGTTTGAAGCTACTGACTGAATGAAAGGAGCTGACATCTCACGCTCTTTGAATCTTCTTTATCATGCTAAGAGGAGCAGGAAAAAGCAAAAAATTTCAGAATTGCACCTTGCAATGCGGAGAAATTACTGTTTGTGCATTTACAATATTCATTGATTTTTGCCATTGAAAAACGTCCAGAAATGATTGAAGCTACTGACTGAATGAAAGGAGCTGGCATCTCACTCTCTTTGAATCTTCTTTATCATGCTAAGAGGAGCAGGAAAAAGCAAAAAATTTCAGAATTGCACCTTGCAATGCGGAGAAATTACTGTTTGTGCATTTACAATATTCATTGATTTTTGCCATTGAAAAACATCATGTTATTCATATACCAGAAATGTTTGAAGCTACTGACTGAATGAAAGGAGCTGGCATCTCACTCTCTTTGAATCTTCTTTATCATGCTAAGAGGAGCAGGAAAAAGCAAAAAATTTCAGAATTGCACCTTGCAATGCGGAGAAATTACTGTTTGTGCATTTACAATATTCATTGATTTTTGCCATTGAAAAACATCATGTTATTCATATACCAGAAATGTTTGAAGCTACTGACTGAATGAAAGGAGCTGGCATCTCACTCTCTTTGAATCTTCTTTATCATGCTAAGAGGAGCAGGAAAAAGCAAAAAATTTCAGAATTGCACCTTGCAATGCGGAGAAATTACTGTTTGTGCATTTACAATATTCATTGATTTTTGCCATTGAAAAACGTCCAGAAATGATTGAAGCTACTGACTGAATGAAAGGAGCTGGCATCTCACTCTCTTTGAATCTTCTTTATCATGCTAAGAGGAGCAGGAAAAAGCAAAACATTTCAGAATTGCACCTTGCAATGCGGAGAAATTACTGTTTGTGCATTTACAACATTCATTGATTTTTGCCATTGAAAAACGTCCAGAAATGATTGAAGCTACTGACTGAATGAAAGGAGCTGGCATCTCACTCTCTTTGAATCTTCTTTATCATGCTAAGAGGAGCAGGAAAAAGCAAAAAATTTCAGAATTGCACCTTGCAATGCGGAGAAATTACTGTTTGTGCATTTACAATATTCATTGATTTTTGCCATTGAAAAACGTCCAGAAATGATTGAAGCTACTGACTGAATGAAAGGAGCTGGCATCTCACTCTCTTTGAATCTTCTTTATCATGCTAAGAGGAGCAGGAAAAAGCAAAAAATTTCAGAATTGCACCTTGCAATGCGGAGAAATTACTGTTTGTGCATTTACAATATTCATTGATTTTTGCCATTGAAAAACATCATGTTATTCATATACCAGAAATGTTTGAAGCTACTGACTGAATGAAAGGAGCTGGCATCTCACTCTCTTTGAATCTTCTTTATCATGCTAAGAGGAGCAGGAAAAAGCAAAAAATTTCAGAATTGCACCTTGCAATGCGGAGAAATTACTGTTTGTGCATTTACAATATTCATTGATTTTTGCCATTGAAAAACGTCCAGAAATGATTGAAGCTACTGACTGAATGAAAGGAGCTGGCATCTCACTCTCTTTGAATCTTGTTTATCATGCTAAGAAGAGCAGGAAAAAGCAAAAAATTTCAGAATTGCACCTTGCAATGCGGAGAAATTACTGTTTGTGCATTTACAATATTCATTGATTTTTGCCATTGAAAAACATCATGTTATTCATATACCAGAAATGATTGAAGCTACTGACTGAATGAAAGGAGCTGGCATCTCACTCTCTTTGAATCTTCTTTATCATGCTAAGAGGAGCAGGAAAAAGTAAAAAATTTCAGAATTGCACCTTGCAATGCGGAGAAATTACTGTTTGTGCATTTATAATATTCAATGATTTTTGCCATTGAAAAACGTCCAGAAATGATTGAAGCTACTGACTGAACGAAAGGAGCTGGCATCTCACTCTCTTTGAATCTTCTTTATCATGCTAAGAGGAGCAGGAAAAAGCAAAAAATTTCAGAATTGCACCTTGCAATGCGGAGAAATTACTGTTTGTGCATTTACAATATTCATTGATTTTTGCCATTGAAAAACGTCCAGAAATGATTGAAGCTACTGACTGAATGAAAGGAGCTGGCATCTCACTCTCTTTGAATCTTCTTTATCATGCTAAGAGGAGCAGGAAAAAGCAAAAAATTTCAGAATTGCACCTTGCAATGCGGAGAAATTACTGTTTGTGCATTTACAATATTCATTGATTTTTGCCATTGAAAAACATCATGTTATTCATATACCAGAAATGTTTGAAGCTACTGACTGAATGAAAGGAGCTAACATCTCACGCTCTTTGAATCTTCTTTATCATGCTAAGAGGAGCAGAAAAAAGCAAAAAATTTCAGAATTGCACCTTGCAATGCGGAGAAATTACTGTTTGTGCATTTACAATATTCATTGATTTTTGCCATTGAAAAACGTCCAGAAATGATTGAAGCTACTGACTGAATGAAAGGAGCTGGCATCTCACTCTCTTTGAATCTTGTTTATCATGCTAAGAAGAGCAGGAAAAAGCAAAAAATTTCAGAATTGCACCTTGCAATGCGGAGAAATTACTGTTTGTGCATTTACAATATTCATTGATTTTTGCCATTGAAAAACATCATGTTATTCATATACCAGAAATGATTGAAGCTACTGACTGAATGAAAGGAGCTGGCATCTCACTCTCTTTGAATCTTCTTTATCATGCTAAGAGGAGCAGGAAAAAGTAAAAAATTTCAGAATTGCACCTTGCAATGCGGAGAAATTACTGTTTGTGCATTTATAATATTCAATGATTTTTGCCATTGAAAAACGTCCAGAAATGATTGAAGCTACTGACTGAACGAAAGGAGCTGGCATCTCACTCTCTTTGAATCTTCTTTATCATGCTAAGAGGAGCAGGAAAAAGCAAAAAATTTCAGAATTGCACCTTGCAATGCGGAGAAATTACTGTTTGTGCATTTACAATATTCATTGATTTTTGCCATTGAAAAACGTCCAGAAATGATTGAAGCTACTGACTGAATGAAAGGAGCTGGCATCTCACTCTCTTTGAATCTTCTTTATCATGCTAAGAGGAGCAGGAAAAAGCAAAAAATTTCAGAATTGCACCTTGCAATGCGGAGAAATTACTGTTTGTGCATTTACAATATTCATTGATTTTTGCCATTGAAAAACATCATGTTATTCATATACCAGAAATGTTTGAAGCTACTGACTGAATGAAAGGAGCTGGCATCTCACTCTCTTTGAATCTTCTTTATCATGCTAAGAGGAGCAGGAAAAAGTAAAAAATTTCAGAATTGCACCTTGCAATGCGGAGAAATTACTGTTTGTGCATTTATAATATTCAATGATTTTTGCCATTGAAAAACGTCCAGAAATGATTGAAGCTACTGACTGAACGAAAGGAGCTGGCATCTCACTCTCTTTGAATCTTCTTTATCATGCTAAGAGGAGCAGGAAAAAGCAAAAAATTTCAGAATTGCACCTTGCAATGCGGAGAAATTACTGTTTGTGCATTTACAATATTCATTGATTTTTGCCATTGAAAAACATCATGTTATTCATATACCAGAAATGTTTGAAGCTACTGACTGAATGAAAGGAGCTGGCATCTCACTCTCTTTGAATCTTCTTTATCATGCTAAGAGGAGCAGGAAAAAGCAAAAAATTTCAGAATTGCACCTTGCAATGCGGAGAAATTACTGTTTGTGCATTTACAATATTCATTGATTTTTGCCATTGAAAAACGTCCAGAAATGATTGAAGCTACTGACTGAATGAAAGGAGCTGGCATCTCACTCTCTTTGAATCTTCTTTATCATGCTAAGAGGAGCAGGAAAAAGCAAAAAATTTCAGAATTGCACCTTGCAATGCGGAGAAATTACTGTTTGTGCATTTACAATATTCATTGATTTTTGCCTTTGAAAAACATCATGTTATTCATATACCAGAAATGATTGAAGCTACTGACTGAATGAAAGGAGCTGGCATCTCACTCTCTTTGAATCTTCTTTATCATGCTAAGAGGAGCAGGAAAAAGTAAAAAATTTCAGAATTGCACCTTGCAATGCGGAGAAATTACTGTTTGTGCATTTATAATATTCAATGATTTTTGCCATTGAAAAACGTCCAGAAATGATTGAAGCTACTGACTGAACGAAAGGAGCTGGCATCTCACTCTCTTTGAATCTTCTTTATCATGCTAAGAGGAGCAGGAAAAAGCAAAAAATTTCAGAATTGCACCTTGCAATGCGGAGAAATTACTGTTTGTGCATTTACAATATTCATTGATTTTTGCCATTGAAAAACGTCCAGAAATGATTGAAGCTACTGATTGAATGAAAGGAGCTGGCATCTCACTCTCTTTGAATCTTCTTTATCATGCTAAGAGGAGCAGGAAAAAGCAAAAAATTTCAGAATTGCACCTTGCAATGCGGAGAAATTACTGTTTGTGCATTTACAATATTCATTGATTTTTGCCATTGAAAAACATCATGTTATTCATATACCAGAAATGTTTGAAGCTACTGACTGAATGAAAGGAGCTGACATCTCACGCTCTTTGAATCTTCTTTATCATGCTAAGAGGAGCAGGAAAAAGCAAAAAATTTCAGAATTGCACCTTGCAATGCGGAGAAATTACTGTTTGTGCATTTACAATATTCATTGATTTTTGCCATTGAAAAACGTCCAGAATTGATTGAAGCTACTGACTGAATGAAAGGAGCTGGCATCTCACTCTCTTTGAATCTTCTTTATCATGCTAAGAGGAGCAGGAAAAAGCAAAAAATTTCAGAATTGCACCTTGCAATGCGGAGAAATTACTGTTTGTGCATTTACAATATTCATTGATTTTTGCCATTGAAAAACATCATGTTATTCATATACCAGAAATGTTTGAAGCTACTGACTGAATGAAAGGAGCTGGCATCTCACTCTCTTTGAATCTTCTTTATCATGCTAAGAGGAGCAGGAAAAAGCAAAAAATTTCAGAATTGCACCTTGCAATGCGGAGAAATTACTGTTTGTGCATTTACAATATTCATTGATTTTTGCCATTGAAAAACGTCCAGAAATGATTGAAGCTACTGACTGAATGAAAGGAGCTGGCATATCACTCTCTTTGAATCTTCTTTATCATGCTAAGAGGAGCAGGAAAAAGCAAAAAATTTCAGAATTGCACCTTGCAATGCGGAGAAATTACTGTTTGTGCATTTACAATATTCATTGATTTTTGCCTTTGAAAAACATCATGTTATTCATATACCAGAAATGTTTGAAGCTACTGACTGAATGAAAGGAGCTGACATCTCACGCTCTTTGAATCTTCTTTATCATGCTAAGAGGAGCAGGAAAAAGCAAAACATTTCAGAATTGCACCTTGCAATGCGGAGAAATTACTGTTTGTGCATTTGCAATATTCATTGATTTTTGCCATTGAAAAACATCATGTTATTCATATACCAGAAATGTTTGAAGCTACTGACTGAATGAAAGGAGCTGGCATCTCACTCTCTTTGAATCTTCTTTATCATGCTAAGAGGAGCAGGAAAAAGCAAAAAATTTCAGAATTGCACCTTGCAATGCGGAGAAATTACTGTTTGTGCATTTACAATATTCATTGATTTTTGCCATTGAAAAACGTCCAGAAATGATTGAAGCTCCTGACTGAATGAAAGGAGCTGGCATCTCACTCTCTTTGAATCTTCTTTATCATGCTAAGAGGAGCAGGAAAAAGCAAAAAATTTCAGAATTGCACCTTGCATTGCGGAGAAATTACTGTTTGTGCATTTACAATATTCATTGATTTTTGCCTTTGAAAAACATCATGTTATTCATATACCAGAAATGATTGAAGCTACTGACTGAATGAAAGGAGCTGGCATCTCACTCTCTTTGAATCTTCTTTATCATGCTAAGAGGAGCAGGAAAAAGTAAAAAATTTCAGAATTGCACCTTGCAATGCGGAGAAATTACTGTTTGTGCATTTATAATATTCAATGATTTTTGCCATTGAAAAACGTCCAGAAATGATTGAAGCTACTGACTGAACGAAAGGAGCTGGCATCTCACTCTCTTTGAATCTTCTTTATCATGCTAAGAGGAGCAGGAAAAAGCAAAAAATTTCAGAATTGCACCTTGCAATGCGGAGAAATTACTGTTTGTGCATTTACAATATTCATTGATTTTTGCCATTGAAAAACGTCCAGAAATGATTGAAGCTACTGATTGAATGAAAGGAGCTGGCATCTCACTCTCTTTGAATCTTCTTTATCATGCTAAGAGGAGCAGGAAAAAGCAAAAAATTTCAGAATTGCACCTTGCAATGCGGAGAAATTACTGTTTGTGCATTTACAATATTCATTGATTTTTGCCATTGAAAAACATCATGTTATTCATATACCAGAAATGTTTGAAGCTACTGACTGAATGAAAGGAGCTGACATCTCACGCTCTTTGAATCTTCTTTATCATGCTAAGAGGAGCAGGAAAAAGCAAAAAATTTCAGAATTGCACCTTGCAATGCGGAGAAATTACTGTTTGTGCATTTACAATATTCATTGATTTTTGCCATTGAAAAACGTCCAGAATTGATTGAAGCTACTGACTGAATGAAAGGAGCTGGCATCTCACTCTCTTTGAATCTTCTTTATCATGCTAAGAGGAGCAGGAAAAAGCAAAAAATTTCAGAATTGCACCTTGCAATGCGGAGAAATTACTGTTTGTGCATTTACAATATTCATTGATTTTTGCCATTGAAAAACATCATGTTATTCATATACCAGAAATGTTTGAAGCTACTGACTGAATGAAAGGAGCTGGCATCTCACTCTCTTTGAATCTTCTTTATCATGCTAAGAGGAGCAGGAAAAAGCAAAAAATTTCAGAATTGCACCTTGCAATGCGGAGAAATTACTGTTTGTGCATTTACAATATTCATTGATTTTTGCCATTGAAAAACGTCCAGAAATGATTGAAGCTACTGACTGAATGAAAGGAGCTGGCATCTCACTCTCTTTGAATCTTCTTTATCATGCTAAGAGGAGCAGGAAAAAGCAAAAAATTTCAGAATTGCACCTTGCAATGCGGAGAAATTACTGTTTGTGCATTTACAATATTCATTGATTTTTGCCTTTGAAAAACATCATGTTATTCATATACCAGAAATGTTTGAAGCTACTGACTGAATGAAAGGAGCTGACATCTCACGCTCTTTGAATCTTCTTTATCATGCTAAGAGGAGCAGGAAAAAGCAAAACATTTCAGAATTGCACCTTGCAATGCGGAGAAATTACTGTTTGTGCATTTACAATATTCATTGATTTTTGCCATTGAAAAACATCATGTTATTCATATACCAGAAATGTTTAAAGCTACTGACTGAATGAAAGGAGCTGGCATCTCACTCTCTTTGAATCTTCTTTATCATGCTAAGAGGAGCAGGAAAAAGCAAAAAATTTCAGAATTGCACCTTGCAATGCGGAGAAATTACTGTTTGTGCATTTACAATATTCATTGATTTTTGCCATTGAAAAACGTCCAGAAATGATTGAAGCTACTGACTGAATGAAAGGAGCTGGCATCTCACTCTCTTTGAATCTTCTTTATCATGCTAAGAGGAGCAGGAAAAAGCAAAAAATTTCAGAATTGCACCTTGCAATGCGGAGAAATTACTGTTTGTGCATTTACAATATTCATTGATTTTTGCCATTGAAAAACATCATGTTATTCATATACCAGAAATGTTTGAAGCTACTGACTGAATGAAAGGAGCTGACATCTCACGCTCTTTGAATCTTCTTTATCATGCTAAGAGGAGCAGGAAAAAGCAAAAAATTTCAGAATTGCACCTTGCAATGCGGAGAAATTACTGTTTGTGCATTTACAATATTCATTGATTTTTGCCATTGAAAAACGTCCAGAAATGATTGAAGCTACTGACTGAATGAAAGGAGCTGGCATCTCACTCTCTTTGAATCTTCTTTATCATGCTAAGAGGAGCAGGAAAAAGCAAAAAATTTCAGAATTGCACCTTGCAATGCGGAGAAATTACTGTTTGTGCATTTACAATATTCATTGATTTTTGCCATTGAAAAACATCATGTTATTCATATACCAGAAATGTTTGAAGCTACTGACTGAATGAAAGGAGCTGGCATCTCACTCTCTTTGAATCTTCTTTATCATGCTAAGAGGAGCAGGAAAAAGCAAAAAATTTCAGAATTGCACCTTGCAATGCGGAGAAATTACTGTTTGTGCATTTACAATATTCATTGATTTTTGCCATTGAAAAACATCATGTTATTCATATACCAGAAATGTTTGAAGCTACTGACTGAATGAAAGGAGCTGGCATCTCACTCTCTTTGAATCTTCTTTATCATGCTAAGAGGAGCAGGAAAAAGCAAAAAATTTCAGAATTGCACCTTGCAATGCGGAGAAATTACTGTTTGTGCATTTACAATATTCATTGATTTTTGCCATTGAAAAACGTCCAGAAATGATTGAAGCTACTGACTGAATGAAAGGAGCTGGCATCTCACTCTCTTTGAATCTTCTTTATCATGCTAAGAGGAGCAGGAAAAAGCAAAAAATTTCAGAATTGCACCTTGCAATGCGGAGAAATTACTGTTTGTGCATTTACAATATTCATTGATTTTTGCCTTTGAAAAACATCATGTTATTCATATACCAGAAATGTTTGAAGCTACTGACTGAATGAAAGGAGCTGACATCTCACGCTCTTTGAATCTTCTTTATCATGCTAAGAGGAGCAGGAAAAAGCAAAACATTTCAGAATTGCACCTTGCAATGCGGAGAAATTACTGTTTGTGCATTTACAATATTCATTGATTTTTGCCATTGAAAAACGTCCAGAAATGATTGAAGCTACTGACTGAATGAAAGGAGCTGGCATCTCACTCTCTTTGAATCTTCTTTATCATGCTAAGAGGAGCAGGAAAAAGCAAAAAATTTCAGAATTGCACCTTGCAATGCGGAGAAATTACTGTTTGTGCATTTACAATATTCATTGATTTTTGCCATTGAAAAACATCATGTTATTCATATACCAGAAATGTTTGAAGCTACTGACTGAATGAAAGGAGCTGGCATCTCACTCTCTTTGAATCTTCTTTATCATGCTAAGAGGAGCAGGAAAAAGCAAAAAATTTCAGAATTGCACCTTGCAATGCGGAGAAATTACTGTTTGTGCATTTACAATATTCATTGATTTTTGCCATTGAAAAACGTCCAGAAATGATTGAAGCTACTGACTGAATGAAAGGAGCTGGCATCTCACTCTCTTTGAATCTTCTTTATCATGCTAAGAGGAGCAGGAAAAAGCAAAAAATTTCAGAATTGCACCTTGCAATGCGGAGAAATTACTGTTTGTGCATTTACAATATTCATTGATTTTTGCCATTGAAAAACATCATGTTATTCATATACCAGAAATGTTTGAAGCTACTGACTGAATGAAAGGAGCTGACATCTCACGCTCTTTGAATCTTCTTTATCATGCTAAGAGGAGCAGGAAAAAGCAAAAAATTTCAGAATTGCACCTTGCAATGCGGAGAAATTACTGTTTGTGCATTTACAATATTCATTGATTTTTGCCATTGAAAAACGTCCAGAAATGATTGAATCTACTGACTGAATGAAAGGAGCTGGCATCTCACTCTCTTTGAATCTTCTTTATCATGCTAAGAGGAGCAGGAAAAAGCAAAAAAATTCAGAATTGCACCTTGCAATGCGGAGAAATTACTGTTTGTGCATTTACAATATTCATTGATTTTTGCCATTGAAAAACATCATGTTATTCATATACCAGAAATGTTTGAAGCTACTGACTGAATGAAAGGAGCTGGCATCTCACTCTCTTTGAATCTTCTTTATCATGCTAAGAGGAACAGGAAAAAGCAAAAAATTTCAGAATTGCACCTTGCAATGCGGAAAAATTACTGTTTGTGCATTTACAATATTCATTGATTTTTGCCATTGAAAAACATCATGTTATTCATATACCAGAAATGTTTGAAGCTACTGACTGAATGAAAGGAGCTGGCATCTCACTCTCTTTGAATCTTCTTTATCATGCTAAGAGGAGCAGGAAAAAGCAAAAAATTTCAGAATTGCACCTTGCAATGCGGAGAAATTACTGTTTGTGCATTTACAATATTCATTGATTTTTGCCATTGAAAAACGTCCAGAAATGATTGAAGCTACTGACTGAATGAAAGGAGCTGGCATCTCACTCTCTTTGAATCTTCTTTATCATGCTAAAAGGAGCAGGAAAAAGCAAAACATTTCAGAATTGCACCTTGCAATGCGGAGAAATTACTGTTTGTGCATTTACAACATTCATTGATTTTTGCCATTGAAAAACGTCCAGAAATGATTGAAGCTACTGACTGAATGAAAGGAGCTGGCATCTCACTCTCTTTGAATCTTCTTTATCATGCTAAGAGGAGCAGGAAAAAGCAAAAAATTTCAGAATTGCACCTTGCAATGCGGAGAAATTACTGTTTGTGCATTTACAATATTCATTGATTTTTGCCATTGAAAAACGTCCAGAAATGATTGAAGCTACTGACTGAATGAAAGGAGCTGGCATCTCACTCTCTTTGAATCTTCTTTATCATGCTAAGAGGAGCAGGAAAAAGCAAAAAATTTCAGAATTGCACCTTGCAATGCGGAGAAATTACTGTTTGTGCATTTACAATATTCATTGATTTTTGCCATTGAAAAACATCATGTTATTCATATACCAGAAATGTTTGAAGCTACTGACTGAATGAAAGGAGCTGGCATCTCACTCTCTTTGAATCTTCTTTATCATGCTAAGAGGAGCAGGAAAAAGCAAAAAATTTCAGAATTGCACCTTGCAATGCGGAGAAATTACTGTTTGTGCATTTACAATATTCATTGATTTTTGCCATTGAAAAACGTCCAGAAATGATTGAAGCTACTGACTGAATGAAAGGAGCTGGCATCTCACTCTCTTTGAATCTTGTTTATCATGCTAAGAGGAGCAGGAAAAAGCAAAAAATTTCAGAATTGCACCTTGCAATGCGGAGAAATTACTGTTTGTGCATTTACAATATTCATTGATTTTTGCCATTGAAAAACATCATGTTATTCATATACCAGAAATGATTGAAGCTACTGACTGAATGAAAGGAGCTGGCATCTCACTCTCTTTGAATCTTCTTTATCATGCTAAGAGGAGCAGGAAAAAGTAAAAAATTTCAGAATTGCACCTTGCAATGCGGAGAAATTACTGTTTGTGCATTTATAATATTCAATGATTTTTGCCATTGAAAAACGTCCAGAAATGATTGAAGCTACTGACTGAACGAAAGGAGCTGGCATCTCACTCTCTTTGAATCTTCTTTATCATGCTAAGAGGAGCAGGAAAAAGCAAAAAATTTCAGAATTGCACCTTGCAATGCGGAGAAATTACTGTTTGTGCATTTACAATATTCATTGATTTTTGCCATTGAAAAACGTCCAGAAATGATTGAAGTTACTGACTGAATGAAAGGAGCTGGCATCTCACTCTCTTTGAATCTTCTTTATCATGCTAAGAGGAGCAGGAAAAAGCAAAAAATTTCAGAATTGCACCTTGCAATGCGGAGAAATTACTGTTTGTGCATTTACAATATTCATTGATTTTTGCCATTGAAAAACATCATGTTATTCATATACCAGAAATGTTTGAAGCTACTGACTGAATGAAAGGAGCTGACATCTCACGCTCTTTGAATCTTCTTTATCATGCTAAGAGGAGCAGGAAAAAGCAAAAAATTTCAGAATTGCACCTTGCAATGCGGAGAAATTACTGTTTGTGCATTTACAATATTCATTGATTTTTGCCATTGAAAAACGTCCAGAATTGATTGAAGCTACTGACTGAATGAAAGGAGCTGGCATCTCACTCTCTTTGAATCTTCTTTATCATGCTAAGAGGAGCAGGAAAAAGCAAAAAATTTCAGAATTGCACCTTGCAATGCGGAGAAATTACTGTTTGTGCATTTACAATATTCATTGATTTTTGCCATTGAAAAACATCATGTTATTCATATACCAGAAATGTTTGAAGCTACTGACTGAATGAAAGGAGCTGGCATCTCACTCTCTTTGAATCTTCTTTATCATGCTAAGAGGAGCAGGAAAAAGCAAAAAATTTCAGAATTGCACCTTGCAATGCGGAGAAATTACTGTTTGTGCATTTACAATATTCATTGATTTTTGCCATTGAAAAACATCATGTTATTCATATACCAGAAATGTTTGAAGCTACTGACTGAATGAAAGGAGCTGGCATCTCACTCTCTTTGAATCTTCTTTATCATGCTAAGAGGAGCAGGAAAAAGCAAAAAATTTCAGAATTGCACCTTGCAATGCGGAGAAATTACTGTTTGTGCATTTACAATATTCATTGATTTTTGCCATTGAAAAACATCATGTTATTCATATACCAGAAATGTTTGAAGCTACTGACTGAATGAAAGGAGCTGGCATCTCACTCTCTTTGAATCTTCTTTATCATGCTAAGAGGAGCAGGAAAAAGCAAAAAATTTCAGAATTGCACCTTGCAATGCGGAGAAATTACTGTTTGTGCATTTACAATATTCATTGATTTTTGCCATTGAAAAACGTCCAGAAATGATTGAAGCTACTGACTGAATGAAAGGAGCTGGCATCTCACTCTCTTTGAATCTTGTTTATCATGCTAAGAGGAGCAGGAAAAAGCAAAAAATTTCAGAATTGCACCTTGCAATGCGGAGAAATTACTGTTTGTGCATTTACAATATTCATTGATTTTTGCCATTGAAAAACATCATGTTATTCATATACCAGAAATGATTGAAGCTACTGACTGAATGAAAGGAGCTGGCATCTCACTCTCTTTGAATCTTCTTTATCATGCTAAGAGGAGCAGGAAAAAGTAAAAAATTTCAGAATTGCACCTTGCAATGCGGAGAAATTACTGTTTGTGCATTTACAATATTCATTGATTTTTGCCATTGAAAAACGTCCAGAAATGATTGAAGCTACTGACTGAATGAAAGGAGCTGGCATCTCACTCTCTTTGAATCTTCTTTATCATGCTAAGAGGAGCAGGAAAAAGCAAAAAATTTCAGAATTGCACCTTGCAATGCGGAGAAATTACTGTTTGTGCATTTACAATATTCATTGATTTTTGCCATTGAAAAACATCATGTTATTCATATACCAGAAATGTTTGAAGCTACTGACTGAATGAAAGGAGCTGACATCTCACGCTCTTTGAATCTTCTTTATCATGCTAAGAGGAGCAGGAAAAAGCAAAAAATTTCAGAATTGCACCTTGCAATGCGGAGAAATTACTGTTTGTGCATTTACAATATTCATTGATTTTTGCCATTGAAAAACGTCCAGAATTGATTGAAGCTACTGACTGAATGAAAGGAGCTGGCATCTCACTCTCTTTGAATCTTCTTTATCATGCTAAGAGGAGCAGGAAAAAGCAAAAAATTTCAGAATTGCACCTTGCAATGCGGAGAAATTACTGTTTGTGCATTTACAATATTCATTGATTTTTGCCATTGAAAAACATCATGTTATTCATATACCAGAAATGTTTGAAGCTACTGACTGAATGAAAGGAGCTGGCATCTCACTCTCTTTGAATCTTCTTTATCATGCTAAGAGGAGCAGGAAAAAGCAAAAAATTTCAGAATTGCACCTTGCAATGCGGAGAAATTACTGTTTGTGCATTTACAATATTCATTGATTTTTGCCATTGAAAAACATCATGTTATTCATATACCAGAAATGTTTGAAGCTACTGACTGAATGAAAGGAGCTGGCATCTCACTCTCTTTGAATCTTCTTTATCATGCTAAGAGGAGCAGGGAAAAGCAAAAAATTTCAGAATTGCACCTTGCAATGTGGAGAAATTACTGTTTGTGCATTTACAATATTCATTGCTTTTTACCATTGAAAAACGTCCAGAAATGATTGAAGCTACTGACTGAATGAAAGTAGCTGGCATCTCACTCTCTTTGAATCTTCTTTATCATGCTAAGACGAGCAGGAAAAAGCAAAAAATTTCAGACTTGCACCTTGCAATGCGGAGAAATTACTGTTTGTGCATTTACAATATTCATTGATTTTTGCCATTGAAAAACATCATGTTATTCATATACCAGAAATGTTTGAAGCTACTGACTGAATGAAAGGAGCTGGCATCTCACTCTCTTTGAATCTTCTTTATCATGCTAAGAGGAGCAGGAAAAAGCAAAAAATTTCAGAATTGCACCTTGCAATGCGGAGAAATTACTGTTTGTGCATTTACAATATTCATTGATTTTTGCCATTGAAAAACGTCCAGAAATGATTGAAGCTACTGACTGAATGAAAGGAGCTGGCATCTCACTCTCTTTGAATCTTCTTTATCATGCTAAGAGGAGCAGGAAAAAGCAAAAAATTTCAGAATTGCACCTTGCAATGCTGAGAAATTACTGTTTGTGCATTTACAATATTCATTGATTTTTGCCATTGAAAAACGTCCAGAAATTATTGAAGCTACTGACTGAATGAAGAGCTGGCATCTCACTCTCTTTGAATCTTCTTTATCATGCTAAGAGGAGCAGGAAAAAGCAAAAAATTTCAGAATTGCACCTTGCAATGCGGAGAAATTACTGTTTGTGCATTTACAATATTCATTGAGTTTTGCCATTGAAAAACATCATGTTATTCATATACCAGAAATGTTTGAAGCTACTGACTGAATGAAAGGAGCTGGCATCTCACTCTCTTTGAATCTTCTTTATCATGCTAAGAGGAGCAGGAAAAAGCAAAAAATTTCAGAATTGCACCTTGCAATGCGGAGAAATTACTGTTTGTGCATTTACAATATTCATTGATTTTTGCCATTGAAAAACATCATGTTATTCATATACCAGAAATGTTTGAAGCTACTGACTGAATGAAAGGAGCTGGCATCTCACTCTCTTTGAATCTTCTTTATCATGCTAAGAGGAGCAGGGAAAAGCAAAAAATTTCAGAATTGCACCTTGCAATGTGGAGAAATTACTGTTTGTGCATTTACAATATTCATTGATTTTTACCATTGAAAAACGTCCAGAAATGATTGAAGCTACTGACTGAATGAAAGTAGCTGGCATCTCACTCTCTTTGAATCTTCTTTATCATGCTAAGACGAGCAGGAAAAAGCAAAAAATTTCAGACTTGCACCTTGCAATGCGGAGAAATTACTGTTTGTGCATTTACAATATTCATTGATTTTTGCCATTGAAAAACATCATGTTATTCATATACCAGAAATGTTTGAAGCTACTGACTGAATGAAAGGAGCTGGCATCTCACTCTCTTTGAATCTTCTTTATCATGCTAAGAGGAGCAGGAAAAAGCAAAAAATTTCAGAATTGCACCTTGCAATGCGGAGAAATTACTGTTTGTGCATTTACAATATTCATTGATTTTTGCCATTGAAAAACGTCCAGAAATGATTGAAGCTACTGACTGAATGAAAGGAGCTGGCATCTCACTCTCTTTGAGTCTTCTTTATCATGCTAAGAGGAGCAGGAAAAAGCAAAAAATTTCAGAATTGCACCTTGCAATGCGGAGAAATTACTGTTTGTGCATTTACAATATTCATTGATTTTTGCCATTGAAAAACGTCCAGAAATTATTGAAGCTACTGACTGAATGAAGAGCTGGCATCTCACTCTCTTTGAATCTTCTTTATCATGCTAAGAGGAGCAGGAAAAAGCAAAAAATTTCAGAATTGCACCTTGCAATGCGGAGAAATTACTGTTTGTGCATTTACAATATTCATTGATTTTTGCCATTGAAAAACATGTTATTCATATACCAGAAATGTTTGAAGCTACTGACTGAATGAAAGGAGCTGGCACCTCACTCTCTTTGAATCTTCTTTATCATGCTAAGAGGAGCAGGAAAAAGCAAAAAATTTCAGAATTGCACCTTGCAATGTGGAGAAATTACTGTTTGTGCATTTACAATATTCATTGATTTTTACCATTGAAAAACGTCCAGAAATGATTGAAGCTACTGACTGAATGAAAGTAGCTGGCATCTCACTCTCTTTGAATCTTCTTTATCATGCTAAGACGAGCAGGAAAAAGCAAAAAATTTCAGACTTGCACCTTGCAATGCGGAGAAATTACTGTTTGTGCATTTACAATATTCATTGATTTTTGCCATTGAAAAACATCATGTTATTCATATACCAGAAATGTTTGAAGCTACTGACTGAATGAAAGGAGCTGGCATCTCACTCTCTTTGAATCTTCTTTATCATGCTAAGAGGAGCAGGAAAAAGCAAAAAATTTCAGAATTGCACCTTGCAATGCGGAGAAATTACTGTTTGTGCATTTACAATATTCATTGATTTTTGCCATTGAAAAACGTCCAGAAATGATTGAAGCTACTGACTGAATGAAAGGAGCTGGCATCTCACTCTCTTTGAATCTTCTTTATCCTGCTAAGAGGAGCAGGAAAAAGCAAAAAATTTCAGAATTGCACCTTGCAATGCGGAGAAATTACTGTTTGTGCATTTACAATATTCATTGATTTTTGCCATTGAAAAACATGTTATTCATATACCAGAAATGTTTGAAGCTACTGACTGAATGAAAGGAGCTGGCACCTCACTCTCTTTGAATCTTCTTTATCATGCTAAGAGGAGCAGGAAAAAGCAAAAAATTTCAGAATTGTACCTTGCAATGCGGAGAAATTACTGTTTGTGCATTTACAATATTCATTGATTTTTGCCATTGAAAAACGTCCAGAAATGATTGAAGGTACTGACTGAATGAAAGGAGCTGGCATCTCACTCTCTTTGAATCTTCTTTATCATGCTAAGAGGAGCAGGAAAAAGCAAAAAATTTCAGAATTGCACCTTGCAATGCGGAGAAATTACTGTTTGTGCATTTACAAAATTCATTGATTTTTGCCATTGAAAAACGTCCAGAAATGATTGAAGCTACTGACTGAATGAAAGGAGCTGGCATCTCACTCTCTTTGAATCTTCTTTATCATGCTAAGAGGAGCAGGAAAAAGCAAAAAATTTCAGAATTGCACCTTGCAATGCGGAGAAATTACAGTTTGTGCATTTACAATATTCATTGATTTTTGCCATTGAGAAACGTCCAGAAATGATTGAAGCTACTGACTGAATGAAAGGAGCTGGCATCTCACTCTCTTTGAATCTTTATCATGCTAAGAGGAGCAGGAAAAAGCAAAAAATTTCAGAATTGCACCTTGCAATGCGGAGAAATTACTGTTTGTGCATTTACAATATTCATTGATTTTTGCCATTGAAAAACATCATGTTATTCATATACCAGAAATGTTTGAAGCTACTGACTGAATGAAAGGAGCTGGCATCTCACTCTCTTTGAATCTTCTTTATCATGCTAAGAGGAGCAGGAAAAAGCAAAAAATTTCAGAATTGCACCTTGCAATGTGGACAAATTACTGTTTGTGCATTTACAATATTCATTGATTTTTACCATTGAAAAACGTCCAGAAATGATTCAAGCTACTGACTGAATGAAAGTAGCTGGCATCTCACTCTCTTTGAATCTTCTTTATCATGCTAAGAGGAGCAGGAAAAAGCAAAAAATTTCAGACTTGCACCTTGCAATGCGGAGAAATTACTGTTTGTGCATTTACAATATTCATTGATTTTTGCCATTGAAAAACATCATGTTATTGATATACCAGAAATGTTTGAAGCTACTGACTGAATGAAAGGAGCTGGCATCTCACTCTCTTTGAATCTTCTTTATCATGCTAAGAGGAGCAGGAAAAAGCAAAAAATTTCAGAATTGCACCTTGCAATGCGGAGAAATTACTGTTTGTGCATTTACAATATTCATTGATTTTTTCCATTGAAAAACATCATGTTATTCATATACCAGAAATGTTTGAAGCTACTGACTGAATGAAAGGAGCTGGCATCTCAATCTCTTTGAATCTTCTTTATCATGCTAAGAGGAGCAGGAAAAAGCAAAAAACTTCAGAATTGCACCTTGCAATGTGGAGAAATTACTGTTTGTGCATTTACAATATTCATTGATTTTTACCATTGAAAAACGTCCAGAAATGATTGAAGCTACTGACTGAATGAAAGTAGCTGACATCTCACTCTCTTTGAATCTTCTTTATCATGCTAAGAGGAGCAGGAAAAAGCAAAAAATTTCAGACTTGCACCTTGCAATGCGGAGAAATTACTGTTTGTGCATTTACAATATTCATTGATTTTTGCCATTGAAAAACATCATGTTATTCATATACCAGAAATGTTTGAAGCTACTGACTGAATGAAAGGAGCTGGCATCTCACTCTCTTTGAATCTTCTTTATCATGCTAAGAGGAGCAGGAAAAAGCAAAAAATTTCAGAATTGCACCTTGCAATGCGGAGAAATTACTGTTTGTGCATTTACAATATTCATTGATTTTTGCCATTGAAAAACATCATGTTATTCATATACCAGAAATGTTTGAAGCTACTGACTGAATGAAAGGAGCTGACATCTCACTCTCTTTGAATCTTCTTTATCATGCTAAGAGGAGCAGGAAAAAGCAAAAAATTTCAGAATTGCACCTTGCAATGCGGAGAAATTACTGTTTGTGCATTTACAATATTCATTGATTTTTGCCATTGAAAAACATCATGTTATTCATATACCAGAAATGTTTGAAGCTACTGACTGAATGAAAGGAGCTGGCATCTCAATCTCTTTGAATCTTCTTTATCATGCTAAGAGGAGCAGGAAAAAGCAAAAAACTTCAGAATTGCACCTTGCAATGTGGAGAAATTACTGTTTGTGCATTTACAATATTCATTGATTTTTACCATTGAAAAACGTCCAGAAATGATTGAAGCTACTGACTGAATGAAAGTAGCTGACATCTCACTCTCTTTGAATCTTCTTTATCATGCTAAGAGGAGCAGGAAAAAGCAAAAAATTTCAGACTTGCACCTTGCAATGCGGAGAAATTACTGTTTGTGCATTTACAATATTCATTGATTTTTGCCATTGAAAAACATCATGTTATTCATATACCAGAAATGTTTGAAGCTACTGACTGAATGAAAGGAGCTGGCATCTCACTCTCTTTGAATCTTCTTTATCATGCTAAGAGGAGCAGGAAAAAGCAAAAAATTTCAGAATTGCACCTTGCAATGCGGAGAAATTACTGTTTGTGCATTTACAATATTCATTGATTTTTGCCATTGAAAAACATCATGTTATTCATATACCAGAAATGTTTGAAGCTACTGACTGAATGAAAGGAGCTGACATCTCACTCTCTTTGAATCTTCTTTATCATGCTAAGAGGAGCAGGAAAAAGCAAAAAATTTCAGAATTGCACCTTGCAATGCGGAGAAATTACTGTTTGTGCATTTACAATATTCATTGATTTTTGCCATTGAAAAACGTCCAGAAATGATTGAAGCTACTGACTGAATGAAAGGAGCTGGCATCTCACTCTCTTTGAATCATGCTAAGAGGAGCAGGAAAAAGCAAAAAATTTCAGAATTGCACCTTGCAATGCGGAGAAATTACTGTTTGTGCATTTACAATATTCATTGATTTTTGCCATTGAAAAACATCATGTTATTCATATACCAGAAATGTTTGAAGCTACTGACTGAATGAAAGGAGCTGGCATCTCACTCTCTTTGAATCTTCTTTATCATGCTAAGAGGAGCAGGAAAAAGCAAAAAATTTTATAATTGCACCTTGCAATGTGGAGAAATTACTGTTTGTGCATTTACAATATTCATTGATTTTTACCATTGAAAAACGTCCAGAAATGATTGAAGCTACTGACTGAATGAAAGTAGCTGGCATCTCACTCTCTTTGAATCTTCTTTATCATGCTAAGAGGAGCAGGAAAAAGCAAAAAATTTCAGACTTGCACCTTGCAATGCGGAGAAATTACTGTTTGTGCATTTACAATATTCATTGATTTTTGCCATTGAAAAACATCATGTTATTCATATACCAGAAATGTTTGAAGCTACTGACTGAATGAAAGGAGCTGGCATCTCACTCTCTTTGAATCTTCTTTATCATGCTAAGAGGAGCAGGAAAAAGCAAAAAATTTCAGAATTGCACCTTGCAATGCGGAGAAATTACTGTTTGTGCATTTACAATATTCATTGATTTTTGCCATTGAAAAACATCATGTTATTCATATACCAGAAATGTTTGAAGCTGCTGACTGAATGAAAGGAGCTGACATCTCACTCTCTTTGAATCTTCTTTATCATGCTAAGAGGAGCAGGAAAAAGCAAAAAATTTCAGAATTGCACCTTGCAATGCGGAGAAATTACTGTTTGTGCATTTACAATATTCATTGATTTTTGCCATTGAAAAACGTCCAGAAATGATTGAAGCTACTGACTGAATGAAAGGAGCTGGCATCTCACTCTCTTTGAATCTTCTTTATCATGCTAAGAGGAGCAGGAAAAAGCAAAAAATTTCAGACTTGCACCTTGCAATGCGGAGAAATTACTGTTTGTGCATTTACAATATTCATTGATTTTTGCCATTGAAAAACATCATGTTATTCATATACCAGAAATGTTTGAAGCTACTGACTGAATGAAAGGAGCTGGCATCTCACTCTCTTTGAATCTTCTTTATCATGCTAAGAGGAGCAGGAAAAAGCAAAAAATTTCAGAATTGCACCTTGCAATGCGGAGAAATTACTGTTTGTGCATTTACAATATTCATTGATTTTTGCCATTGAAAAACGTCCAGAATTGATTGAAGCTACTGACTGAATGAAAGGAGCTGGCATCTCACTCTCTTTGAATCTTCTTTATCATGCTAAGAGGAGCAGGAAAAAGCAAAAAATTTCAGAATTGCACCTTGCAATGCGGAGAAATTACTGTTTGTGCATTTACAATATTCATTGATTTTTGCCATTGAAAAACGTCCAGAAATGATTGAAGCTACTGACTGAATGAAAGGAGCTGGCATCTCACTCTCTTTGAATCTTCTTTATCATGCTAAGAGGAGCAGGAAAAAGCAAAAAATTTCAGAATTGCACCTTGCAATGCGGAGAAATTACTGTTTGTGCATTTACAATATTCATTGATTTTTGCCATTGAAAAACATGTTATTCATATACCAGAAATGTTTGAAGCTACTGACTGAATGAAAGGAGCTGGCACCTCAATCTCTTTGAATCTTCTTTATCATGCTAAGAGGAGCGGGAAAAAGCAAAAAATTTCAGAATTGCACCTTGCAATGCGGAGAAATTACTGTTTGTGCATTTACAATATTCATTGATTTTTGCCATTGAAAAACGTCCAGAAATGATTGAAGGTACTGACTGAATGAAAGGAGCTGGCATCTCACTCTCTTTTAATCTTCTTTATCATGCTAAGAGGAGCAGGAAAAAGCAAAAAATTTCAGAATTGCACCTTGCAATGCGGAGAAATTACTGTTTGTGCATTTACAATATTCATTGATTTTTGCCATTGAAAAACGTCCAGAAATGATTGAAGCTACTGACTGAATGAAAGGAGCTGGCATCTCACTCTCTTTGAATCTTCTTTATCATGCTAAGAGGAGCAGGAAAAAGCAAAAAATTTCAGAATTGCACCTTGCAATGCGGAGAAATTACTGTTTGTGCATTTACAATATTCATTGATTTTTGCCATTGAAAAACATCCAGAAATGATTGAAGCTACTGACTGAATGAAAGGAGCTGGCATCTCACTCTCTTTGAATCTTCTTTATCATGCTAAGAGGAGCAGGAAAAAGCAAAAAATTTCAGAATTGCACCTTGCAATGCGGAGAAATTACTGTTTGTGCATTTACAATATTCATTGATTTTTGCCATTGAAAAACATCATGTTATTCATATACCAGAAATGTTTGAAGCTACTGACTGAATGAAAGGAGCTGGCATCTCACTCTCTTTGAATCTTCTTTATCATGCTAAGAGGAGCAGGAAAAAGCAAAAAATTTCAGAATTGCACCTTGCAATGTGGAGAAATTACTGTTTGTGCATTTACAATATTCATTGATTTTTACCATTGAAAAACGTCCAGAAATGATTGAAGCTACTGACTGAATGAAAGTAGCTGGCATCTCACTCTCTTTGAATCTTCTTTATCATGCTAAGAGGAGCAGGAAAAAGCAAAAAATTTCAGACTTGCACCTTGCAATGCGGAGAAATTACTGTTTGTGCATTTACAATATTCATTGATTTTTGCCATTGAAAAACATCATGTTATTCATATACCAGAAATGTTTGAAGCTACTGACTGAATGAAAGGAGCTGGCATCTCACTCTCTTTGAATCTTCTTTATCATGCTAAGAGGAGCAGGAAAAAGCAAAAAATTTCAGAATTGCACCTTGCAATGCGGAGAAATTACTGTTTGTGCATTTACAATATTCATTGATTTTTGCCATTGAAAAACATAATGTTATTCATATACCAGAAATGTTTGAAGCTACTGACTGAATGAAAGGAGCTGGCATCTCAATCTCTTTGAAACTTCTTTATCATGCTAAGAGGAGCATGAAAAAGCAAAAAATTTCAGAATTGCACCTTGCAATGTGGAGAAATTACTGTTTGTGCATTTACAATATTCATTGATTTTTACCATTGAAAAACGTCCAGAAATGATTGAAGCTACTGACTGAATGAAAGTAGCTGGCATCTCACTCTCTTTGAATCTTCTTTATCATGCTAAGAGGAGCAGGAAAAAGCAAAAAATTTCAGACTTGCACCTTGCAATGCGGAGAAATTACTGTTTGTGCATTTACAATATTCATTGATTTTTGCCATTGAAAAACATCATGTTATTCATATACCAGAAATGTTTGAAGCTACTGACTGAATGAAAGGAGCTGGCATCTCACTCTCTTTGAATCTTCTTTATCATGCTAAGAGGAGCAGAAAAAAGCAAAAAATTTCAGACTTGCACCTTGCAATGCGGAGAAATTACTGTTTGTGCATTTACAATATTCATTGATTTTTGCCATTGAAAAACGTCCAGAAATGATTGAAGGTACTGACTGAATGAAAGGAGCTGGCATCTCACTCTCTTTGAATCTTCTTTATCATGCTAAGAGGAGCAGGAAAAAGCAAAAAATTTCAGAATTGCAACTTGCAATGCGGAGAAATTACTGTTTGTGCATTTACAATATTCATTGATTTTTGCCATTGAAAAATGTCCAGAAATGATTGAAGCTACTGACTGAATGAAAGGAGCTGGCATCTCACTCTCTTTGAATCTTCTTTATCATGCTAAGTGGAGCAGGAAAAAGCAAAAAATTTCAGAATTGCACCTTGCAATGCGGAGAAATTACAGTTTGTGCATTTACAATATTCATTGATTTTTGCCATTGAATAACGTCCAGAAATGATTGAAGCTACTGACTGAATGAAAGGAGCTGGCATCTCACTCTCTTTGAATCTTCTTTATCATGCTAAGAGGAGCAGGAAAAAGCAAAAAATTTCAGAATTGCACCTTGCAATGCGGAGAAATTACTGTTTGTGCATTTACAATATTCGTTGATTTTTGCCATTGAAAAACGTCCAGAAATGATTGAAGCTACTGACTGAATGAAAGGAGCTGGCATCTCACTCTCTTTGAATCTTCTTTATCATGCTAAGAGGAGCAGGAAAAAGCAAAAAATTTCAGAATTGCACCTTGCAATGCGGAGAAATTACAGTTTGTGCATTTACAATATTCATTGATTTTTGCCATTGAAAAACGTCCAGAAATGATTGAAGCTACTGACTGAATGAAAGGAGCTGGCATCTCACTCTCTTTGAATCTTCTTTATCATGCTAAGAGGAGCAGGAAAAAGCAAAAAATTTCAAAATTGCACCTTGCAATGCGGAGAATTTACTGTTTGTGCATTTACAATATTCATTGATTTTTGCCATTGAAAAACATGTTATTCATATACCAGAAATGTTTGAAGCTCCTGACTGAATGAAAGGAGCTGGCACCTCACTCTCTTTTAATCTTCTTTATCATGCTAAGAGGAGCAGGAAAAAGCAAAAAATTTCAGAATTGCACCTTGCAATGCGGAGAAATTACTGTTTGTGCATTTACAATATTCATTGATTTTTGCCATTGAAAAACGTCCAGAAATGATTGAAGCTACTGACTGAATGAAAGGAGCTGGCATCTCACTCTCTTTGAATCTTCTTTATCATGCTAAGAGGAGCAGGAAAAAGCAAAAAATTTCAGAATTGCACCTTGCAATGCGGAGAAATTACTGTTTGTGCATTTACAATATTCATTGATTTTTGCCATTGAAAAATGTCCAGAAATGATTGAAGCTACTGACTGAATGAAAGGAGCTGGCATCTCACTCTCTTTGAATCTTCTTTATCATGCTAAGAGGAGCAGGAAAAAGCAAAAAATTTCAGAATTGCGCCTTGCAATGCGGAGAAATTACTGTTTGTGCATTTACAAAATTCATTGATTTTTGCCATTGAAAAACATCATGTTATTCATATACCAGAAATGATTGAAGCTACTGACTGAAGGAAAGGAGCTGGCATCTCACTCTCTTTGAATCTTCTTTATCATGCTAAGAGGAGCAGGAAAAAGCAAAAATTTTCAGAATTGCACCTTGCAATGCGGAGAATTTACTGTTTGTGCATTTACAATATTCATTGATTTTTGCCATTGAAAAACGTCCAGAAATGATTGAAGCTACTGACTGAATGAAAGGAGCTGGCATCTCACTCTCTTTGAATCTTCTTTATCATGCTAAGAGGAGCAGGAAAAAGCAAAAAATTTCAGAATTGCACCTTGCAATGCGGAGAAATTACAGTTTGTGCATTTACAATATTCATTGATTTTTGCCATTGAAAAACGTCCAGAAATGATTGAAGCTACTGACTGAATGAAAGGAGCTGGCATCTCACTCTCTTTGAATCTTCTTTATCATGCTAAGAGGAGCAGGAAAAAGCAAAAAATTTCAGAATTGCACCTTGCAATGCGGAGAAATTACTGTTTGTGCATTTACAATATTCGTTGATTTTTGCCATTGAAAAACGTCCAGAAATGATTGAAGCTACTGACTAAATGAAAGGAGCTGGCATCTCACTCTCTTTGAATCTTCTTTATCATGCTAAGAGGAGCAGGAAAAAGCAAAAAATTTCAGAATTGCACCTTGCAATGCGGAGAAATTACTGTTTGTGCATTTACAATATTCATTGATTTTTGCCATTGAAAAACATCATGTTATTCATATACCAGAAATGTTTGAAGCTACTGACTGAATGAAAGGAGCTGGCATCTCACTCTCTTTGAATCTTCTTTATCATGCTAAGAGGAGCAGGAAAAAGCAAAAAATTTCAGAATTGCACCTTGCAATGCGGAGAAATTACTGTTTGTGCATTTACAATATTCATTGATTTTTGCCATTGAAAAACATAATGTTATTCATATACCAGAAATGTTTGAAGCTACTGACTGAATGAAAGGAGCTGGCATCTCAATCTCTTTGAATCTTCTTTATCATGCTAAGAGGAGCATGAAAAAGCAAAAAATTTCAGAATTGCACCTTGCAATGTGGAGAAATTACTGTTTGTGCATTTACAATATTCATTGATTTTTACCATTGAAAAACGTCCAGAAATGATTGAAGCTACTGACTGAATGAAAGTAGCTGGCATCTCACTCTCTTTGAATCTTCTTTATCATGCTAAGAGGAGCAGGAAAAAGCAAAAAAATTCAGACTTGCACCTTGCAATGCGGAGAAATTACTGTTTGTGCATTTACAATATTCATTGATTTTTGCCATTGAAAAACATCATGTTATTCATATACCAGAAATGTTTGAAGCTACTGACTGAATGAAAGGAGCTGGCATCTCACTCTCTTTGAATCTTCTTTATCATACTAAGAGGAGCAGAAAAAAGCAAAAAATTTCAGACTTGCACCTTGCAATGCGGAGAAATTACTGTTTGTGCATTTACAATATTCATTGATTTTTGCCATTGAAAAACATCATGTTATTCATATACCAGAAATGTTTGAAGCTACTGACTGAATGAAAGGAGCTGGCATCTCACTCTCTTTGAATCTTCTTTATCATGCTAAGAGGAGCAGGAAAAAGCAAAAAATTTCAGAATTGCACCTTGCAATGCGGAGAAATTACTGTTTGTGCATTTACAATATTCATTGATTTTTGCCATTGAAAAACGTACAGAAATGATTGAAGGTACTGACTGAATGAAAGGAGCTGGCATCTCACTCTCTTTGAATCTTCTTTATCATGCTAAGAGGAGCAGGAAAAAGCAAAAAATTTCAGAATTGCAACTTGCAATGCGGAGAAATTACTGTTTGTGCATTTACAATATTCATTGATTTTTGCCATTGAAAAACGTCCAGAAATGATTGAAGCTACTGACTGAATGAAAGGAGCTGGCATCTCACTCTCTTTGAATCTTCTTTATCATGCTAAGTGGAGCAGGAAAAAGCAAAAAATTTCAGAATTGCAGCTTGCAATGCGGAGAAATTACAGTTTGTGCATTTACAATATTCATTGATTTTTGCCATTGAAAAACGTCCAGAAATGATTGAAGCTACTGACTGAATGAAAGGAGCTGGCATCTCACTCTCTTTGAATCTTCTTTATCATGCTAAGAGGAGCAGGAAAAAGCAAAAAATTTCAGAATTGCACCTTGCAATGCGGAGAAATTACTGTTTGTGCATTTACAATATTCGTTGATTTTTGCCATTGAAAAACGTCCAGAAATGATTGAAGCTACTGACTGAATGAAAGGAGCTGGCATCTCACTCTCTTTGAATCTTCTTTATCATGCTAAGAGGAGCAGGAAAAAGCAAAAAATTTCAGAATTGCACCTTGCAATGCGGAGAAATTACAGTTTGTGCATTTACAATATTCATTGATTTTTGCCATTGAAAAACGTCCAGAAATGATTGAAGCTACTGACTGAATGAAAGGAGCTGGCATCTCACTCTCTTTGAATCTTCTTTATCATGCTAAGAGGAGCAGGAAAAAGCAAAAAATTTCAGAATTGCACCTTGCAATGCGGAGAATTTACTGTTTGTGCATTTACAATATTCATTGATTTTTGCCATTGAAAAACATGTTATTCATATACCAGAAATGTTTGAAGCTCCTGACTGAATGAAAGGAGCTGGCACCTCACTCTCTTTGAATCTTCTTTATCATGCTAAGAGGAGCAGGAAAAAGCAAAAAATTTCAGAATTGCACCTTGCAATGCGGAGAAATTACTGTTTGTGCATTTACAATATTCATTGATTTTTGCCATTGAAAAACGTCCAGAAATGATTGAAGCTACTGACTGAATGAAAGGAGCTGGCATCTCACTCTCTTTGAATCTTCTTTATCATGCTAAGAGGAGCAGGAAAAAGCAAAAAATTTCAGACTTGCACCTTGCAATGCGGAGAAATTACTGTTTGTGCATTTACAATATTCATTGATTTTTGCCATTGAAAAACATCATGTTATTCATATACCAGAAATGTTTGAAGCTACTGACTGAATGAAAGGAGCTGGCATCTCACTCTCTTTGAATCTTCTTTATCATGCTAAGAGGAGCAGAAAAAAGCAAAAAATTTCAGACTTGCACCTTGCAATGCGGAGAAATTACTGTTTGTGCATTTACAATATTCATTGATTTTTGCCATTGAAAAACATCATGTTATTCATATACCAGAAATGTTTGAAGCTACTGACTGAATGAAAGGAGCTGGCATCTCACTCTCTTTGAATCTTCTTTATCATGCTAAGAGGAGCAGGAAAAAGCAAAAAATTTCAGAATTGCACCTTGCAATGCGGAGAAATTACTGTTTGTGCATTTACAATATTCATTGATTTTTGCCATTGAAAAACGTACAGAAATGATTGAAGGTACTGACTGAATGAAAGGAGCTGGCATCTCACTCTCTTTGAATCTTCTTTATCATGCTAAGAGGAGCAGGAAAAAGCAAAAAATTTCAGAATTGCAACTTGCAATGCGGAGAAATTACTGTTTGTGCATTTACAATATTCATTGATTTTTGCCATTGAAAAACGTCCAGAAATGATTGAAGCTACTGACTGAATGAAAGGAGCTGGCATCTCACTCTCTTTGAATCTTCTTTATCATGCTAAGTGGAGCAGGAAAAAGCAAAAAATTTCAGAATTGCAGCTTGCAATGCGGAGAAATTACAGTTTGTGCATTTACAATATTCATTGATTTTTGCCATTGAAAAACGTCCAGAAATGATTGAAGCTACTGACTGAATGAAAGGAGCTGGCATCTCACTCTCTTTGAATCTTCTTTATCATGCTAAGAGGAGCAGGAAAAAGCAAAAAATTTCAGAATTGCACCTTGCAATGCGGAGAAATTACTGTTTGTGCATTTACAATATTCGTTGATTTTTGCCATTGAAAAACGTCCAGAAATGATTGAAGCTACTGACTGAATGAAAGGAGCTGGCATCTCACTCTCTTTGAATCATCTTTATCATGCTAAGAGGAGCAGGAAAAAGCAAAAAATTTCAGAATTGCACCTTGCAATGCGGAGAAATTACTGTTTGTGCATTTACAATATTCATTGATTTTTGCCATTGAAAAACGTCCAGAAATGATTGAAGCTACTGACTGAATGAAAGGAGCTGGCATCTCACTCTCTTTGAATCTTCTTTATCATGCTAAGAGGAGCAGGAAAAAGCAAAAAATTTCAGAATTGCACCTTGCAATGCGGAGAATTTACTGTTTGTGCATTTACAATATTCATTGATTTTTGCCATTGAAAAACATGTTATTCATATACCAGAAATGTTTGAAGCTCCTGACTGAATGAAAGGAGCTGGCACCTCACTCTCTTTGAATCTTCTTTATCATGCTAAGAGGAGCAGGAAAAAGCAAAAAATTTCAGAATTGCACCTTGCAATGCGGAGAAATTACTGTTTGTGCATTTACAATATTAATTGATTTTTGCCATTGAAAAACGTCCAGAAATGATTGAAGCTACTGACTGAATGAAAGGAGCTGGCATCTCACTCTCTTTGAATCTTCTTTATCATGCTAAGAGGAGCAGGAAAAAGCAAAAAATTTCAGAATTGCACCTTGCAATGCGGAGAAATTACTGTTTGTGCATTTACAATATTCATTGATTTTTGCCATTGAAAAATGTCCAGAAATGATTGAAGCTACTGACTGAATGAAAGGAGCTGGCATCTCACTCTCTTTGAATCTTCTTTATCATGCTAAGAGGAGCAGGAAAAAGCAAAAAATTTCAGAATTGCGCCTTGCAATGCGGAGAAATTACTGTTTGTGCATTTACAAAATTCATTGATTTTTGCCATTGAAAAACATCATGTTATTCATATACCAGAAATGATTGAAGCTACTGACTGAAGGAAAGGAGCTGGCATCTCACTCTCTTTGAATCTTCTTTATCATGCTAAGAGGAGCAGGAAAAAGCAAAAAATTTCAGAATTGCACCTTGCAATGCGGAGAATTTACTGTTTGTGCATTTACAATATTCATTGATTTTTGCCATTGAAAAACGTCCAGAAATGATTGAAGCTACTGACTGAATGAAAGGAGCTGGCATCTCACTCTCTTTGAATCTTCTTTATCATGCTAAGAGGAGCAGGAAAAAGCAAAAAATTTCAGAATTGCACCTTGCAATGCGGAGAAATTACAGTTTGTGCATTTACAATATTCATTGATTTTTGCCATTGAAAAACGTCCAGAAATGATTGAAGCTACGGACTGAATGAAAGGAGCTGGCATCTCACTCTCTTTGAATCTTCTTTATCATGCTAAGAGGAGCAGGAAAAAGCAAAAAATTTCAGAATTGCACCTTGCAATGCGGAGAAATTACTGTTTGTGCATTTACAATATTCGTTGATTTTTGCCATTGAAAAACGTCCAGAAATGATTGAAGCTACTGACTGAATGAAAGGAGCTGGCATCTCACTCTCTTTGAATCTTCTTTATCATGCTAAGAGGAGCAGGAAAAAGCAAAAAATTTCAGAATTGCACCTTGCAATGCGGAGAAATTACAGTTTGTGCATTTACAATATTCATTGATTTTTGCCATTGAAAAACGTCCAGAAATGATTGAAGCTACTGACTGAATGAAAGGAGCTGGCATCTCACTCTCTTTGAATCTTCTTTATCATGCTAAGAGGAGCAGGAAAAAGCAAAAAATTTCAGAATTGCACCTTGCAATGCGGAGAAATTACTGTTTGTGCATTTACAATATTCATTGATTTTTGCCATTGAAAAACATGTTATTCATATACCAGAAATGTTTGAAGCTCCTGACTGAATGAAAGGAGCTGGCACCTCACTCTCTTTGAATCTTCTTTATCATGCTAAGAGGAGCAGGAAAAAGCAAAAAATTTCAGAATTGCACCTTGCAATGCGGAGAAATTACTGTTTGTGCATTTACAATATTCATTGATTTTTGCCATTGAAAAACGTCCAGAAATGATTGTAGCTACTGACTGAATGAAAGGAGCTGGCATCTCACTCTCTTTGAATCTTCTTTATCATGCTAAGAGGAGCAGGAAAAAGCAAAAAATTTCAGAATTGCACCTTGCAATGCGGAGAAATTACTGTTTGTGCATTTACAATATTCATTGATTTTTGCCATTGAAAAATGTCCAGAAATGATTGAAGCTACTGACTGAATGAAAGGAGCTGGCATCTCACTCTCTTTGAATCTTCTTTATCATGCTAAGAGGAGCAGGAAAAAGCAAAAAATTTCAGAATTGCGCCTTGCAATGCGGAGAAATTACTGTTTGTGCATTTACAAAATTCATTGATTTTTGCCATTGAAAAACATCATGTTATTCATATACCAGAAATGATTGAAGCTACTGACTGAAGGAAAGGAGCTGGCATCTCACTCTCTTTGAATCTTCTTTATCATGCTAAGAGGAGCAGGAAAAAGCAAAAAATTTCAGAATTGCACCTTGCAATGCGGAGAAATTACTGTTTGTGCATTTACAATATTCATTGATTTTTGCGATTGAAAAACATCATGTTATTCATATACCAGAAATGATTGAAGCTACTGACTGAATGAAAGGAGCTGGCATCTCACTCTCTTTGAATCTTCTTTATCATGCTAAGAGGAGCAGGAAAAAGCAAAAAATTTCAGAATTGCACCTTGCAATGCGGAGAAATTACAGTTTGTGCATTTACAATATTCATTGATTTTTGCCATTGAAAAACGTCCAGAAATGATTGAAGCTACTGACTGAATGAAAGGAGCTGGCATCTCACTCTCTTTGAATCTTCTTTATCATGCTAAGAGGAGCAGGAAAAAGCAAAAAATTTCAGAATTGCACCTTGCAATGCGGAGAAATTACTGTTTGTGCATTTACAATATTCATTGATTTTTGCCATTGAAAAACGTCCAGAAATGATTGAAGGTACTGACTGAATGAAAGGAGCTGGCATCTCACTCTCTTTGAATCTTCTTTATCATGCTAAGAGGAGCAGGAAAAAGCAAAAAATTTCAGAATTGCACCTTGCAATGCGGAGAAATTACTGTTTGTGCATTTACAATATTCATTGATTTTTGCCATTGAAAAACGTCCAGAAATGATTGAAGCTACTGACTGAATGAAAGGAGCTGGCATCTCACTCTCTTTGAATCTTCTTTATCATGCTAAGAGGAGCAGGAAAAAGCAAAAAATTTCAGAATTGCACCTTGCAATGCGGAGAAATTACTGTTTGTGCATTTACAATATTCATTGATTTTTGCCATTGAAAAATGTCCAGAAATGATTGAAGCTACTGACTGAATGAAAGGAGATGGCATCTCACTCTCTTTGAATCTTCTTTATCATGCTAAGAGGAGCAGGAAAAAGCAAAAAATTTCAGAATTGCGCCTTGCAATGCGGAGAAATTACTGTTTGTGCATTTACAAAATTCATTGATTTTTGCCATTGAAAAACATCATGTTATTCATATACCAGAAATGATTGAAGCTACTGACTGAAGGAAAGGATCTGGCATCTCACTCTCTTTGAATCTTCTTTATCATGCTTAGAGGAGCAGGAAAAAGCAAAAAATTTCAGAATTGCACCTTGCAATGCGGAGAAATTACTGTTTGTGCATTTACAATATTCATTGATTTTTGCCATTGAAAAACGTCCAGAAATGATTGAAGCTACTGACTGAATGAAAGGAGCTGGCATCTCACTCTCTTTGAATCTTCTTTATCATGCTAAGAGGAGCAGGAAAAAGCAAAAAATTTCAGAATTGCACCTTGCAATGCGGAGAAATTACTGTTTGTCCATTTACAATATTCATTGATTTTTGCGATTGAAAAACATCATGTTATTCATATACCAGAAATGATTGAAGCTACTGACTGAATGAAAGGAGCTGGCATCTCACTCTCTTTGAATCTTCTTTATCATGCTAAGAGGAGCAGGAAAAAGCAAAAAATTTCAGAATTGCACCTTGCAATGCGGAGAAATTACTGTTTGTGCATTTACAATATTCATTGATTTTTGCCATTGAAAAACATCCAGAAATGATTGAAGCTACTGACTGAATGAAAGGAGCTGGCATCTCACTCTCTTTGAATCTTCTTTATCATGCTAAGAGGAGCAGGAAAAAGCAAAAAATTTCAGAATTGCACCTTGCAATGCGGAGAAATTACTGTTTGTGCATTTACAATATTCATTGATTTTTGCTATTGAAAAACATCATGTTATTCATATACCAGAAATGATTGAAGCTACTGACTGAATGAAAGGAGCTGGCATCTCACTCTCTTTGAATCTTCTTTATCATGCTAAGAGGAGCAGGAAAAAGCAAAAAATTTCAGAATTGCACCTTGCAATGCGGAGAAATTACTGTTTGTGCATTTACAATATTCATTGATTTTTGCCATTGAAAAACGTCCAGAAATGATTGAAGCTACTGACTGAATGAAAGGAGCTGGCATCTCACTCTCTTTGAATCTTCTTTATCATGCTAAGAGGAGCAGGAAAAAGCAAAAAATTTCAGAATTGCACCTTGCAATGCGGAGAAATTACTGTTTGTGCATTTACAATATTCATTGATTTTTGCCATTGAAAAATGTCCAGAAATGATTGAAGCTACTGACTGAATGAAAGGAGCTGGCATCTCACTCTCTTTGAATCTTCTTTATCATGCTAAGAGGAGCAGGAAAAAGCAAAAAATTTCAGAATTGCGCCTTGCAATGCGGAGAAATTACTGTTTGTGCATTTACAAAATTCATTGATTTTTGCCATTGAAAAACATCATGTTATTCATATACCAGAAATGATTGAAGCTACTGACTGAAGGAAAGGATCTGGCATCTCACTCTCTTTGAATCTTCTTTATCATGCTAAGAGGAGCAGGAAAAAGCAAAAAATTTCAGAATTGCACCTTGCAATGCGGAGAAATTACTGTTTGTGCATTTACAATATTCATTGATTTTTGCCATTGAAAAACGTCCAGAAATGATTGAAGCTACTGACTGAATGAAAGGAGCTGGCATCTCACTCTCTTTGAATCTTCTTTATCATGCTAAGAGGAGCAGGAAAAAGCAAAAAATTTCAGAATTGCACCTTGCAATGCGGAGAAATTACTGTTTGTCCATTTACAATATTCATTGATTTTTGCGATTGAAAAACATCATGTTATTCATATACCAGAAATGATTGAAGCTACTGACTGAATGAAAGGAGCTGGCATCTCACTCTCTTTGAATCTTCTTTATCATGCTAAGAGGAGCAGGAAAAAGCAAAAAATTTCAGAATTGCACCTTGCAATGCGGAGAAATTACTGTTTGTGCATTTACAATATTCATTGATTTTTGCCATTGAAAAACATCCAGAAATGATTGAAGCTACTGACTGAATGAAAGGAGCTGGCATCTCACTCTCTTTGAATCTTCTTTATCATGCTAAGAGGAGCAGGAAAAAGCAAAAAATTTCAGAATTGCACCTTGCAATGCGGAGAAATTACTGTTTGTGCATTTACAATATTCATTGATTTTTGCTATTGAAAAACATCATGTTATTCATATACCAGAAATGATTGAAGCTACTGACTGAATGAAAGGAGCTGGCATCTCACTCTCTTTGAATCTTCTTTATCATGCTAAGAGGAGCAGGAAAAAGCAAAAAATTTCAGAATTGCACCTTGCAATGCGGAGAAATTACAGTTTGTGCATTTACAATATTCATTGATTTTTGCCATTGAAAAACGTCCAGAAATGATTGAAGCTACTGACTGAATGAAAGGAGCTGGCATCTCACTCTCTTTGAATCTTCTTTATCATGCTAAGAGGAGCAGGAAAAAGCAAAAAATTTCAGAATTGCACCTTGCAATGCGGAGAAATTACTGTTTGTGCATTTACAATATTCATTGATTTTTGCCATTGAAAAACATCATGTTATTCATATACCAGAAATGTTTGAAGCTACTGACTGAATGAAAGGAGCTGGCATCTCACTCTCTTTGAATCTTCTTTATCATGCTAAGAGGAGCAGGAAAAAGCAAAAAATTTCAGAATTGCACCTTGCAATGCGGAGAAATTACTGTTTGTGCATTTACAATATTCATTGATTTTTGCCATTGAAAAACATAATGTTATTCATATACCAGAAATGTTTGAAGCTACTGACTGAATGAAAGGAGCTGGCATCTCAATCTCTTTGAATCTTCTTTATCATGCTAAGAGGAGCATGAAAAAGCAAAAAATTTCAGAATTGCACCTTGCAATGTGGAGAAATTACTGTTTGTGCATTTACAATATTCATTGATTTTTACCATTGAAAAACGTCCAGAAATGATTGAAGCTACTGACTGAATGAAAGTAGCTGGCATCTCACTCTCTTTGAATCTTCTTTATCATGCTAAGAGGAGCAGGAAAAAGCAAAAAAATTCAGACTTGCACCTTGCAATGCGGAGAAATTACTGTTTGTGCATTTACAATATTCATTGATTTTTGCCATTGAAAAACATCATGTTATTCATATACCAGAAATGTTTGAAGCTACTGACTGAATGAAAGGAGCTGGCATCTCACTCTCTTTGAATCTTCTTTATCATGCTAAGAGGAGCAGAAAAAAGCAAAAAATTTCAGACTTGCACCTTGCAATGCGGAGAAATTACTGTTTGTGCATTTACAATATTCATTGATTTTTGCCATTGAAAAACATCATGTTATTCATATACCAGAAATGTTTGAAGCTACTGACTGAATGAAAGGAGCTGGCATCTCACTCTCTTTGAATCTTCTTTATCATGCTAAGAGGAGCAGGAAAAAGCAAAAAATTTCAGAATTGCACCTTGCAATGCGGAGAAATTACTGTTTGTGCATTTACAATATTCATTGATTTTTGCCATTGAAAAACGTACAGAAATGATTGAAGGTACTGACTGAATGAAAGGAGCTGGCATCTCACTCTCTTTGAATCTTCTTTATCATGCTAAGAGGAGCAGGAAAAAGCAAAAAATTTCAGAATTGCAACTTGCAATGCGGAGAAATTACTGTTTGTGCATTTACAATATTCATTGATTTTTGCCATTGAAAAACGTCCAGAAATGATTGAAGCTACTGACTGAATGAAAGGAGCTGGCATCTCACTCTCTTTGAATCTTCTTTATCATGCTAAGTGGAGCAGGAAAAAGCAAAAAATTTCAGAATTGCAGCTTGCAATGCGGAGAAATTACAGTTTGTGCATTTACAATATTCATTGATTTTTGCCATTGAAAAACGTCCAGAAATGATTGAAGCTACTGACTGAATGAAAGGAGCTGGCATCTCACTCTCTTTGAATCTTCTTTATCATGCTAAGAGGAGCAGGAAAAAGCAAAAAATTTCAGAATTGCACCTTGCAATGCGGAGAAATTACTGTTTGTGCATTTACAATATTCGTTGATTTTTGCCATTGAAAAACGTCCAGAAATGATTGAAGCTACTGACTGAATGAAAGGAGCTGGCATCTCACTCTCTTTGAATCTTCTTTATCATGCTAAGAGGAGCAGGAAAAAGCAAAAAATTTCAGAATTGCACCTTGCAATGCGGAGAAATTACAGTTTGTGCATTTACAATATTCATTGATTTTTGCCATTGAAAAACGTCCAGAAATGATTGAAGCTACTGACTGAATGAAAGGAGCTGGCATCTCACTCTCTTTGAATCTTCTTTATCATGCTAAGAGGAGCAGGAAAAAGCAAAAAATTTCAGAATTGCACCTTGCAATGCGGAGAATTTACTGTTTGTGCATTTACAATATTCATTGATTTTTGCCATTGAAAAACATGTTATTCATATACCAGAAATGTTTGAAGCTCCTGACTGAATGAAAGGAGCTGGCACCTCACTCTCTTTGAATCTTCTTTATCATGCTAAGAGGAGCAGGAAAAAGCAAAAAATTTCAGAATTGCACCTTGCAATGCGGAGAAATTACTGTTTGTGCATTTACAATATTCATTGATTTTTGCCATTGAAAAACGTCCAGAAATGATTGAAGCTACTGACTGAATGAAAGGAGCTGGCATCTCACTCTCTTTGAATCTTCTTTATCATGCTAAGAGGAGCAGGAAAAAGCAAAAAATTTCAGACTTGCACCTTGCAATGCGGAGAAATTACTGTTTGTGCATTTACAATATTCATTGATTTTTGCCATTGAAAAACATCATGTTATTCATATACCAGAAATGTTTGAAGCTACTGACTGAATGAAAGGAGCTGGCATCTCACTCTCTTTGAATCTTCTTTATCATGCTAAGAGGAGCAGAAAAAAGCAAAAAATTTCAGACTTGCACCTTGCAATGCGGAGAAATTACTGTTTGTGCATTTACAATATTCATTGATTTTTGCCATTGAAAAACATCATGTTATTCATATACCAGAAATGTTTGAAGCTACTGACTGAATGAAAGGAGCTGGCATCTCACTCTCTTTGAATCTTCTTTATCATGCTAAGAGGAGCAGGAAAAAGCAAAAAATTTCAGAATTGCACCTTGCAATGCGGAGAAATTACTGTTTGTGCATTTACAATATTCATTGATTTTTGCCATTGAAAAACGTACAGAAATGATTGAAGGTACTGACTGAATGAAAGGAGCTGGCATCTCACTCTCTTTGAATCTTCTTTATCATGCTAAGAGGAGCAGGAAAAAGCAAAAAATTTCAGAATTGCAACTTGCAATGCGGAGAAATTACTGTTTGTGCATTTACAATATTCATTGATTTTTGCCATTGAAAAACGTCCAGAAATGATTGAAGCTACTGACTGAATGAAAGGAGCTGGCATCTCACTCTCTTTGAATCTTCTTTATCATGCTAAGTGGAGCAGGAAAAAGCAAAAAATTTCAGAATTGCAGCTTGCAATGCGGAGAAATTACAGTTTGTGCATTTACAATATTCATTGATTTTTGCCATTGAAAAACGTCCAGAAATGATTGAAGCTACTGACTGAATGAAAGGAGCTGGCATCTCACTCTCTTTGAATCTTCTTTATCATGCTAAGAGGAGCAGGAAAAAGCAAAAAATTTCAGAATTGCACCTTGCAATGCGGAGAAATTACTGTTTGTGCATTTACAATATTCGTTGATTTTTGCCATTGAAAAACGTCCAGAAATGATTGAAGCTACTGACTGAATGAAAGGAGCTGGCATCTCACTCTCTTTGAATCATCTTTATCATGCTAAGAGGAGCAGGAAAAAGCAAAAAATTTCAGAATTGCACCTTGCAATGCGGAGAAATTACTGTTTGTGCATTTACAATATTCATTGATTTTTGCCATTGAAAAACGTCCAGAAATGATTGAAGCTACTGACTGAATGAAAGGAGCTGGCATCTCACTCTCTTTGAATCTTCTTTATCATGCTAAGAGGAGCAGGAAAAAGCAAAAAATTTCAGAATTGCACCTTGCAATGCGGAGAATTTACTGTTTGTGCATTTACAATATTCATTGATTTTTGCCATTGAAAAACATGTTATTCATATACCAGAAATGTTTGAAGCTCCTGACTGAATGAAAGGAGCTGGCACCTCACTCTCTTTGAATCTTCTTTATCATGCTAAGAGGAGCAGGAAAAAGCAAAAAATTTCAGAATTGCACCTTGCAATGCGGAGAAATTACTGTTTGTGCATTTACAATATTAATTGATTTTTGCCATTGAAAAACGTCCAGAAATGATTGAAGCTACTGACTGAATGAAAGGAGCTGGCATCTCACTCTCTTTGAATCTTCTTTATCATGCTAAGAGGAGCAGGAAAAAGCAAAAAATTTCAGAATTGCACCTTGCAATGCGGAGAAATTACTGTTTGTGCATTTACAATATTCATTGATTTTTGCCATTGAAAAATGTCCAGAAATGATTGAAGCTACTGACTGAATGAAAGGAGCTGGCATCTCACTCTCTTTGAATCTTCTTTATCATGCTAAGAGGAGCAGGAAAAAGCAAAAAATTTCAGAATTGCGCCTTGCAATGCGGAGAAATTACTGTTTGTGCATTTACAAAATTCATTGATTTTTGCCATTGAAAAACATCATGTTATTCATATACCAGAAATGATTGAAGCTACTGACTGAAGGAAAGGAGCTGGCATCTCACTCTCTTTGAATCTTCTTTATCATGCTAAGAGGAGCAGGAAAAAGCAAAAAATTTCAGAATTGCACCTTGCAATGCGGAGAATTTACTGTTTGTGCATTTACAATATTCATTGATTTTTGCCATTGAAAAACGTCCAGAAATGATTGAAGCTACTGACTGAATGAAAGGAGCTGGCATCTCACTCTCTTTGAATCTTCTTTATCATGCTAAGAGGAGCAGGAAAAAGCAAAAAATTTCAGAATTGCACCTTGCAATGCGGAGAAATTACAGTTTGTGCATTTACAATATTCATTGATTTTTGCCATTGAAAAACGTCCAGAAATGATTGAAGCTACGGACTGAATGAAAGGAGCTGGCATCTCACTCTCTTTGAATCTTCTTTATCATGCTAAGAGGAGCAGGAAAAAGCAAAAAATTTCAGAATTGCACCTTGCAATGCGGAGAAATTACTGTTTGTGCATTTACAATATTCGTTGATTTTTGCCATTGAAAAACGTCCAGAAATGATTGAAGCTACTGACTGAATGAAAGGAGCTGGCATCTCACTCTCTTTGAATCTTCTTTATCATGCTAAGAGGAGCAGGAAAAAGCAAAAAATTTCAGAATTGCACCTTGCAATGCGGAGAAATTACAGTTTGTGCATTTACAATATTCATTGATTTTTGCCATTGAAAAACGTCCAGAAATGATTGAAGCTACTGACTGAATGAAAGGAGCTGGCATCTCACTCTCTTTGAATCTTCTTTATCATGCTAAGAGGAGCAGGAAAAAGCAAAAAATTTCAGAATTGCACCTTGCAATGCGGAGAAATTACTGTTTGTGCATTTACAATATTCATTGATTTTTGCCATTGAAAAACATGTTATTCATATACCAGAAATGTTTGAAGCTCCTGACTGAATGAAAGGAGCTGGCACCTCACTCTCTTTGAATCTTCTTTATCATGCTAAGAGGAGCAGGAAAAAGCAAAAAATTTCAGAATTGCACCTTGCAATGCGGAGAAATTACTGTTTGTGCATTTACAATATTCATTGATTTTTGCCATTGAAAAACGTCCAGAAATGATTGTAGCTACTGACTGAATGAAAGGAGCTGGCATCTCACTCTCTTTGAATCTTCTTTATCATGCTAAGAGGAGCAGGAAAAAGCAAAAAATTTCAGAATTGCACCTTGCAATGCGGAGAAATTACTGTTTGTGCATTTACAATATTCATTGATTTTTGCCATTGAAAAATGTCCAGAAATGATTGAAGCTACTGACTGAATGAAAGGAGCTGGCATCTCACTCTCTTTGAATCTTCTTTATCATGCTAAGAGGAGCAGGAAAAAGCAAAAAATTTCAGAATTGCGCCTTGCAATGCGGAGAAATTACTGTTTGTGCATTTACAAAATTCATTGATTTTTGCCATTGAAAAACATCATGTTATTCATATACCAGAAATGATTGAAGCTACTGACTGAAGGAAAGGAGCTGGCATCTCACTCTCTTTGAATCTTCTTTATCATGCTAAGAGGAGCAGGAAAAAGCAAAAAATTTCAGAATTGCACCTTGCAATGCGGAGAAATTACTGTTTGTGCATTTACAATATTCATTGATTTTTGCGATTGAAAAACATCATGTTATTCATATACCAGAAATGATTGAAGCTACTGACTGAATGAAAGGAGCTGGCATCTCACTCTCTTTGAATCTTCTTTATCATGCTAAGAGGAGCAGGAAAAAGCAAAAAATTTCAGAATTGCACCTTGCAATGCGGAGAAATTACAGTTTGTGCATTTACAATATTCATTGATTTTTGCCATTGAAAAATGTCCAGAAATGATTGAAGCTACTGACTGAATGAAAGGAGCTGGCATCTCACTCTCTTTGAATCTTCTTTATCATGCTAAGAGGAGCAGGAAAAAGCAAAAAATTTCAGAATTGCACCTTGCAATGCGGAGAAATTACTGTTTGTGCATTTACAATATTCATTGATTTTTGCCATTGAAAAATGTCCAGAAATGATTGAAGCTACTGACTGAATGAAAGGAGCTGGCATCTCACTCTCTTTGAATCTTCTTTATCATGCTAAGAGGAGCAGGAAAAAGCAAAAAATTTCAGAATTGCGCCTTGCAATGCGGAGAAATTACTGTTTGTGCATTTACAAAATTCATTGATTTTTGCCATTGAAAAACATCATGTTATTCATATACCAGAAATGATTGAAGCTACTGACTGAAGGAAAGGAGCTGGCATCTCACTCTCTTTGAATCTTCTTTATCATGCTAAGAGGAGCAGGAAAAAGCAAAAAATTTCAGAATTGCACCTTGCAATGCGGAGAATTTACTGTTTGTGCATTTACAATATTCATTGATTTTTGCCATTGAAAAACGTCCAGAAATGATTGAAGCTACTGACTGAATGAAAGGAGCTGGCATCTCACTCTCTTTGAATCTTCTTTATCATGCTAAGAGGAGCAGGAAAAAGCAAAAAATTTCAGAATTGCACCTTGCAATGCGGAGAAATTACAGTTTGTGCATTTACAATATTCATTGATTTTTGCCATTGAAAAACGTCCAGAAATGATTGAAGCTACGGACTGAATGAAAGGAGCTGGCATCTCACTCTCTTTGAATCTTCTTTATCATGCTAAGAGGAGCAGGAAAAAGCAAAAAATTTCAGAATTGCACCTTGCAATGCGGAGAAATTACTGTTTGTGCATTTACAATATTCGTTGATTTTTGCCATTGAAAAACGTCCAGAAATGATTGAAGCTACTGACTGAATGAAAGGAGCTGGCATCTCACTCTCTTTGAATCTTCTTTATCATGCTAAGAGGAGCAGGAAAAAGCAAAAAATTTCAGAATTGCACCTTGCAATGCGGAGAAATTACAGTTTGTGCATTTACAATATTCATTGATTTTTGCCATTGAAAAACGTCCAGAAATGATTGAAGCTACTGACTGAATGAAAGGAGCTGGCATCTCACTCTCTTTGAATCTTCTTTATCATGCTAAGAGGAGCAGGAAAAAGCAAAAAATTTCAGAATTGCACCTTGCAATGCGGAGAAATTACTGTTTGTGCATTTACAATATTCATTGATTTTTGCCATTGAAAAACATGTTATTCATATACCAGAAATGTTTGAAGCTCCTGACTGAATGAAAGGAGCTGGCACCTCACTCTCTTTGAATCTTCTTTATCATGCTAAGAGGAGCAGGAAAAAGCAAAAAATTTCAGAATTGCACCTTGCAATGCGGAGAAATTACTGTTTGTGCATTTACAATATTCATTGATTTTTGCCATTGAAAAACGTCCAGAAATGATTGTAGCTACTGACTGAATGAAAGGAGCTGGCATCTCACTCTCTTTGAATCTTCTTTATCATGCTAAGAGGAGCAGGAAAAAGCAAAAAATTTCAGAATTGCACCTTGCAATGCGGAGAAATTACTGTTTGTGCATTTACAATATTCATTGATTTTTGCCATTGAAAAATGTCCAGAAATGATTGAAGCTACTGACTGAATGAAAGGAGCTGGCATCTCACTCTCTTTGAATCTTCTTTATCATGCTAAGAGGAGCAGGAAAAAGCAAAAAATTTCAGAATTGCGCCTTGCAATGCGGAGAAATTACTGTTTGTGCATTTACAAAATTCATTGATTTTTGCCATTGAAAAACATCATGTTATTCATATACCAGAAATGATTGAAGCTACTGACTGAAGGAAAGGAGCTGGCATCTCACTCTCTTTGAATCTTCTTTATCATGCTAAGAGGAGCAGGAAAAAGCAAAAAATTTCAGAATTGCACCTTGCAATGCGGAGAAATTACTGTTTGTGCATTTACAATATTCATTGATTTTTGCGATTGAAAAACATCATGTTATTCATATACCAGAAATGATTGAAGCTACTGACTGAATGAAAGGAGCTGGCATCTCACTCTCTTTGAATCTTCTTTATCATGCTAAGAGGAGCAGGAAAAAGCAAAAAATTTCAGAATTGCACCTTGCAATGCGGAGAAATTACAGTTTGTGCATTTACAATATTCATTGATTTTTGCCATTGAAAAACGTCCAGAAATGATTGAAGCTACTGACTGAATGAAAGGAGCTGGCATCTCACTCTCTTTGAATCTTCTTTATCATGCTAAGAGGAGCAGGAAAAAGCAAAAAATTTCAGAATTGCACCTTGCAATGCGGAGAAATTACTGTTTGTGCATTTACAATATTCATTGATTTTTGCCATTGAAAAACGTCCAGAAATGATTGAAGGTACTGACTGAATGAAAGGAGCTGGCATCTCACTCTCTTTGAATCTTCTTTATCATGCTAAGAGGAGCAGGAAAAAGCAAAAAATTTCAGAATTGCACCTTGCAATGCGGAGAAATTACTGTTTGTGCATTTACAATATTCATTGATTTTTGCCATTGAAAAACGTCCAGAAATGATTGAAGCTACTGACTGAATGAAAGGAGCTGGCATCTCACTCTCTTTGAATCTTCTTTATCATGCTAAGAGGAGCAGGAAAAAGCAAAAAATTTCAGAATTGCACCTTGCAATGCGGAGAAATTACTGTTTGTGCATTTACAATATTCATTGATTTTTGCCATTGAAAAATGTCCAGAAATGATTGAAGCTACTGACTGAATGAAAGGAGCTGGCATCTCACTCTCTTTGAATCTTCTTTATCATGCTAAGAGGAGCAGGAAAAAGCAAAAAATTTCAGAATTGCGCCTTGCAATGCGGAGAAATTACTGTTTGTGCATTTACAAAATTCATTGATTTTTGCCATTGAAAAACATCATGTTATTCATATACCAGAAATGATTGAAGCTACTGACTGAAGGAAAGGATCTGGCATCTCACTCTCTTTGAATCTTCTTTATCATGCTTAGAGGAGCAGGAAAAAGCAAAAAATTTCAGAATTGCACCTTGCAATGCGGAGAAATTACTGTTTGTGCATTTACAATATTCATTGATTTTTGCCATTGAAAAACGTCCAGAAATGATTGAAGCTACTGACTGAATGAAAGGAGCTGGCATCTCACTCTCTTTGAATCTTCTTTATCATGCTAAGAGGAGCAGGAAAAAGCAAAAAATTTCAGAATTGCACCTTGCAATGCGGAGAAATTACTGTGTGTCCATTTACAATATTCATTGATTTTTGCGATTGAAAAACATCATGTTATTCATATACCAGAAATGATTGAAGCTACTGACTGAATGAAAGGAGCTGGCATCTCACTCTCTTTGAATCTTCTTTATCATGCTAAGAGGAGCAGGAAAAAGCAAAAAATTTCAGAATTGCACCTTGCAATGCGGAGAAATTACTGTTTGTGCATTTACAATATTCATTGATTTTTGCCATTGAAAAACATCCAGAAATGATTGAAGCTACTGACTGAATGAAAGGAGCTGGCATCTCACTCTCTTTGAATCTTCTTTATCATGCTAAGAGGAGCAGGAAAAAGCAAAAAATTTCAGAATTGCACCTTGCAATGCGGAGAAATTACTGTTTGTGCATTTACAATATTCATTGATTTTTGCTATTGAAAAACATCATGTTATTCATATACCAGAAATGATTGAAGCTACTGACTGAATGAAAGGAGCTGGCATCTCACTCTCTTTGAATCTTCTTTATCATGCTAAGAGGAGCAGGAAAAAGCAAAAAATTTCAGAATTGCACCTTGCAATGCGGAGAAATTACTGTTTGTGCATTTACAATATTCATTGATTTTTGCCATTGAAAAACGTCCAGAAATGATTGAAGCTACTGACTGAATGAAAGGAGCTGGCATCTCACTCTCTTTGAATCTTCTTTATCATGCTAAGAGGAGCAGGAAAAAGCAAAAAATTTCAGAATTGCACCTTGCAATGCGGAGAAATTACTGTTTGTGCATTTACAATATTCATTGATTTTTGCCATTGAAAAATGTCCAGAAATGATTGAAGCTACTGACTGAATGAAAGGAGCTGGCATCTCACTCTCTTTGAATCTTCTTTATCATGCTAAGAGGAGCAGGAAAAAGCAAAAAATTTCAGAATTGCGCCTTGCAATGCGGAGAAATTACTGTTTGTGCATTTACAAAATTCATTGATTTTTGCCATTGAAAAACATCATGTTATTCATATACCAGAAATGATTGAAGCTACTGACTGAAGGAAAGGATCTGGCATCTCACTCTCTTTGAATCTTCTTTATCATGCTTAGAGGAGCAGGAAAAAGCAAAAAATTTCAGAATTGCACCTTGCAATGCGGAGAAATTACTGTTTGTGCATTTACAATATTCATTGATTTTTGCCATTGAAAAACGTCCAGAAATGATTGAAGCTACTGACTGAATGAAAGGAGCTGGCATCTCACTCTCTTTGAATCTTCTTTATCATGCTAAGAGGAGCAGGAAAAAGCAAAAAATTTCAGAATTGCACCTTGCAATGCGGAGAAATTACTGTTTGTCCATTTACAATATTCATTGATTTTTGCGATTGAAAAACATCATGTTATTCATATACCAGAAATGATTGAAGCTACTGACTGAATGAAAGGAGCTGGCATCTCACTCTCTTTGAATCTTCTTTATCATGCTAAGAGGAGCAGGAAAAAGCAAAAAATTTCAGAATTGCACCTTGCAATGCGGAGAAATTACTGTTTGTGCATTTACAATATTCATTGATTTTTGCCATTGAAAAACATCCAGAAATGATTGAAGCTACTGACTGAATGAAAGGAGCTGGCATCTCACTCTCTTTGAATCTTCTTTATCATGCTAAGAGGAGCAGGAAAAAGCAAAAAATTTCAGAATTGCACCTTGCAATGCGGAGAAATTACTGTTTGTGCATTTAAAATATTCATTGATTTTTGCTATTGAAAAACATCATGTTATTCATATACCAGAAATGATTGAAGCTACTGACTGAATGAAAGGAGCTGGCATCTCACTCTCTTTGAATCTTCTTTATCATGCTAAGAGGAGCAGGAAAAAGCAAAAAATTTCAGAATTGCACCTTGCAATGCGGAGAAATTACAGTTTGTGCATTTACAATATTCATTGATTTTTGCCATTGAAAAACGTCCAGAAATGATTGAAGCTACTAACTGAATGAAAGGAGCTGGCATCTCACTCTCTTTGAATCTTCTTTATCATGCTAAGAGGAGCAGGAAAAAGCAAAAAATTTCAGAATTGCACCTTGCAATGCGGAGAAATTACTGTTTGTGCATTTACAATATTCATTGATTTTTGCCATTGAAAAATGTCCAGAAATGATTGAAGCTACTGACTGAATGAAAGGAGCTGGCATCTCACTCTCTTTGAATCTTCTTTATCATGCTAAGAGGAGCAGGAAAAAGCAAAAAATTTCAGAATTGCGCCTTGCAATGCGGAGAAATTACTGTTTGTGCATTTACAAAATTCATTGATTTTTGCCATTGAAAAACATCATGTTATTCATATACCAGAAATGATTGAAGCTACTGACTGAAGGAAAGGATCTGGCATCTCACTCTCTTTGAATCTTCTTTATCATGCTTAGAGGAGCAGGAAAAAGCAAAAAATTTCAGAATTGCACCTTGCAATGCGGAGAAATTACTGTTTGTGCATTTACAATATTCATTGAATTTTGCCATTGAAAAACGTCCAGAAATGATTGAAGCTACTGACTGAATGAAAGGAGCTGGCATCTCACTCTCTTTGAATCTTCTTTATCATGCTAAGAGGAGCAGGAAAAAGCAAAAAATTTAAGAATTGCACCTTGCAATGCGGAGAAATTACTGTTTGTCCATTTACAATATTCATTGATTTTTGCGATTGAAAAACATCATGTTATTCATATACCAGAAATGATTGAAGCTACTGACTGAATGAAAGGAGCTGGCATCTCACTCTCTTTGAATCTTCTTTATCATGCTAAGAGGAGCAGGAAAAAGCAAAAAATTTCAGAATTGCACCTTGCAATGCGGAGAAATTACTGTTTGTGCATTTACAATATTCATTGATTTTTGCCATTGAAAAACATCCAGAAATGATTGAAGCTACTGACTGAATGAAAGGAGCTGGCATCTCACTCTCTTTGAATCTTCTTTATCATGCTAAGAGGAGCAGGAAAAAGCAAAAAATTTCAGAATTGCACCTTGCAATGCGGAGAAATTACTGTTTGTGCATTTACAATATTCATTGATTTTTGCTATTGAAAAACATCATGTTATTCATATACCAGAAATGATTGAAGCTACTGACTGAATGAAAGGAGCTGGCATCTCACTCTCTTTGAATCTTCTTTATCATGCTAAGAGGAGCAGGAAAAAGCAAAAAATTTCAGAATTGCACCTTGCAATGCGGAGAAATTACAGTTTGTGCATTTACAATATTCATTGATTTTTGCCATTGAAAAACGTCCAGAAATGATTGAAGCTACTGACTGAATGAAAGGAGCTGGCATCTCACTCTCTTTGAATCTTCTTTATCATGCTAAGAGGAGCAGGAAAAAGCAAAAAATTTCAGAATTGCACCTTGCAATGCGGAGAAATTACTGTTTGTGCATTTACAATATTCATTGATTTTTGCCATTCAAAAATGTCCAGAAATGATTGAAGCTACTGACTGAATGAAAGGAGCTGGCATCTCACTCTCTTTGAATCTTCTTTATCATGCTAAGAGGAGCAGGAAAAAGCAAAAAATTTCAGAATTGCGCCTTGCAATGCGGAGAAATTACTGTTTGTGCATTTACAAAATTCATTGATTTTTGCCATTGAAAAACATCATGTTATTCATATACCAGAAATGATTGAAGCTACTGACTGAAGGAAAGGATCTGGCATCTCACTCTCTTTGAATCTTCTTTATCATGCTTAGAGGAGCAGGAAAAAGCAAAAAATTTCAGAATTGCACCTTGCAATGCGGAGAAATTACTGTTTGTGCATTTACAATATTCATTGATTTTTGCCATTGAAAAACGTCCAGAAATGATTGAAGCTACTGACTGAATGAAAGGAGCTGGCATCTCACTCTCTTTGAATCTTCTTTATCATGCTAAGAGGAGCAGGAAAAAGCAAAAAATTTCAGAATTGCACCTTGCAATGCGGAGAAATTACTGTTTGTGCATTTACAATATTCATTGATTTTTGCGATTGAAAAACATCATGTTATTCATATACCAGAAATGATTGAAGCTACTGACTGAATGAAAGGAGCTGGCATCTCACTCTCTTTGAATCTTCTTTATCATGCTACGAGGAGCAGGAAAAAGTAAAAAATTTCAGAATTGCACCTTGCAATGCGGAGAAATTACTGTTTGTGCATTTACAATATTCAATGATTTTTGCCATTGAAAAACGTCCAGAAATGATTGAAGCTACTGACTGAATGAAATGAGCTGGCATCTCACTCTCTTTGAATCTTGTTTATCATGCTAAGAGGAGCAGGAAAAAGCAAAAAATTTCAGAATTGCACCTTGCAATGCGGAGAAATTACTGTTTGTGCATTTACAATATTCATTGATTTTTGCCATTGAAAAACGTCCAGAAATGATTGAAGCTACTGACTGAATGAAAGGAGCTGGCATCTCACTCTCTTTGAATCTTCTTTATCATGCTAAGAGGAGCAGGAAAAAGCAAAAAATTTCAGAATTCACCTTGCAATGCGGAGAAATTACTGTTTGTGCATTTACAATATTCATTGATTTTTGCCATTGAAAAACATCATGTTATTCATATACCAGAAATGATTGAAGCTACTGACTGAATGAAAGGAGCTGGCATCTCACTCTCTTTGAATCTTCTTTATCATGCTAAGAGGAGCAGGAAAAAGTAAAAAATTTCAGAATTGCACCTTGCAATGCGGAGAAATTACTGTTTGTGCATTTATAATATTCAATGATTTTTGCCATTGAAAAACGTCCAGAAATGATTGAAGCTACTGACTGAACGAAAGGAGCTGGCATCTCACTCTCTTTGAATCTTCTTTATCATGCTAAGAGGAGCAGGAAAAAGCAAAAAATTTCAGAATTGCACCTTGCAATGCGGAGAAATTACTGTTTGTGCATTTACAATATTCATTGATTTTTGCCATTGAAAAACATCATGTTATTCATGTACCAGAAATGTTTGAAGCTACTGACTGAATGAAAGGAGCTGGCATCTCACTCTCTTTGAATCTTCTTTATCATGCTAAGAGGAGCAGGAAAAAGCAAAAAATTTCAGAATTGCACATTGCAATGCGGAGAAATTACTGTTTGTGCATTTACAATATTCATTGATTTTTGCCATTGAAAAACGTCCAGAAATGATTGAAGCTACTGACTGAATGAAAGGAGCTGGCATCTCACTCTCTTTGAATCTTCTTTATCATGCTAAGAGGAGCAGGAAAAAGCAAAAAATTTCAGAATTGCACCTTGCAATGCGGAGAAATTACTGTTTGTGCATTTACAATATTCATTGATTTTTGCCATTGAAAAACGTCCAGAAATGATTGAAGCTACTGACTGAATGAAAGGAGCTGGCATCTCACTCTCTTTGAATCTTCTTTATCATGCTAAGAGGAGCAGGAAAAAGCAAAAAATTTCAGAATTGCACCTTGCAATGCGGAGAAATTACTGTTTGTGCATTTACAATATTCATTGATTTTTGCCATTGAAAAATGTCCAGAAATGATTGAAGCTACTGACTGAATGAAAGGAGCTGGCATCTCACTCTCTTTGAATCTTCTTTATCATGCTAAGAGGAGCAGGAAAAAGCAAAAAATTTAAGAATTGCGCCTTGCAATGCGGAGAAATTACTGTTTGTGCATTTACAAAATTCATTGATTTTTGCCATTGAAAAACATGTTATTCATATACCAGAAATGATTGAAGCTACTGACTGAAGGAAAGGATCTGGCATCTCACTCTCTTTGAATCTTCTTTATCATGCTAAGAAGAGCAGGAAAAAGCAAAAAATTTCAGAATTGCACCTTGCAATGCGGAGAAATTACTGTTTGTGCATTTACAATATTCATTGATTTTTGCCATTGAAAAACGTCCAGAAATGATTGAAGCTACTGACTGAATGAAAGGAGCTGGCATCTCACTCTCTTTGAATCTTCTTTATCATGCTAAGAGGAGCAGGAAAAAGCAAAAAATTTCAGAATTGCACCTTGCAATGCGGAGAAATTACTGTTTGTGCATTTACAATATTCATTGATTTTTGCCATTGAAAAACGTCCAGAAATGATTGAAGCTACTGACTGAATGAAAGGAGCTGGCATCTCACTCTCTTTGAATCTTCTTTATCATGCTAAGAGGAGCAGGAAAAAGCAAAAAATTTCAGAATTGCACCTTGCAATGCGGAGAAATTACTGTTTGTGCATTTACAATATTCATTGATTTTTGCCATTGAAAAATGTCCAGAAATGATTGAAGCTACTGACTGAATGAAAGGAGCTGGCATCTCACTCTCTTTGAATCTTCTTTATCATGCTAAGAGGAGCAGGAAAAAGCAAAAAATTTCAGAATTGCACCTTGCAATGCGGAGAAATTACTGTTTGTGCATTTACAATATTCATTGATTTTTGCTATTGAAAAACATCATGTTATTCATATACCAGAAATGATTGAAGCTACTGACTGAATGAAAGGAGCTGGCATCTCACTCTCTTTGAATCTTCTTTATCATGCTAAGAGGAGCAGGAAAAAGCAAAAAATTTCAGAATTGCACCTTGCAATGCGGAGAAATTACTGTTTGTGCATTTACAATATTCATTGATTTTTGCCATTGAAAAACGTCCAGAAATGATTGAAGCTACTGACTGAATGAAAGGAGCTGGCATCTCACTCTCTTTGAATCTTCTTTATCATGCTAAGAGGAGCAGGAAAAAGCAAAAAATTTCAGAATTGCACCTTGCAATGCGGAGAAATTACTGTTTGTGCATTTACAATATTCATTGATTTTTGCCATTGAAAAATGTCCAGAAATGATTGAAGCTACTGACTGAATGAAAGGAGCTGGCATCTCACTCTCTTTGAATCTTCTTTATCATGCTAAGAGGAGCAGGAAAAAGCAAAAAATTTCAGAATTGCGCCTTGCAATGCGGAGAAATTACTGTTTGTGCATTTACAAAATTCATTGATTTTTGCCATTGAAAAACATCATGTTATTCATATACCAGAAATGATTGAAGCTACTGACTGAAGGAAAGGATCTGGCATCTCACTCTCTTTGAATCTTCTTTATCATGCTTAGAGGAGCAGGAAAAAGCAAAAAATTTCAGAATTGCACCTTGCAATGCGGAGAAATTACTGTTTGTGCATTTACAATATTCATTGATTTTTGCCATTGAAAAACGTCCAGAAATGATTGAAGCTACTGACTGAATGAAAGGAGCTGGCATCTCACTCTCTTTGAATCTTCTTTATCATGCTAAGAGGAGCAGGAAAAAGCAAAAAATTTCAGAATTGCACCTTGCAATGCGGAGAAATTACTGTTTGTCCATTTACAATATTCATTGATTTTTGCGATTGAAAAACATCATGTTATTCATATACCAGAAATGATTGAAGCTACTGACTGAATGAAAGGAGCTGGCATCTCACTCTCTTTGAATCTTCTTTATCATGCTAAGAGGAGCAGGAAAAAGCAAAAAATTTCAGAATTGCACCTTGCAATGCGGAGAAATTACTGTTTGTGCATTTACAATATTCATTGATTTTTGCCATTGAAAAACATCCAGAAATGATTGAAGCTACTGACTGAATGAAAGGAGCTGGCATCTCACTCTCTTTGAATCTTCTTTATCATGCTAAGAGGAGCAGGAAAAAGCAAAAAATTTCAGAATTGCACCTTGCAATGCGGAGAAATTACTGTTTGTGCATTTACAATATTCATTGATTTTTGCTATTGAAAAACATCATGTTATTCATATACCAGAAATGATTGAAGCTACTGACTGAATGAAAGGAGCTGGCATCTCACTCTCTTTGAATCTTCTTTATCATGCTAAGAGGAGCAGGAAAAAGCAAAAAATTTCAGAATTGCACCTTGCAATGCGGAGAAATTACAGTTTGTGCATTTACAATATTCATTGATTTTTGCCATTGAAAAACGTCCAGAAATGATTGAAGCTACTAACTGAATGAAAGGAGCTGGCATCTCACTCTCTTTGAATCTTCTTTATCATGCTAAGAGGAGCAGGAAAAAGCAAAAAATTTCAGAATTGCACCTTGCAATGCGGAGAAATTACTGTTTGTGCATTTACAATATTCATTGATTTTTGCCATTGAAAAATGTCCAGAAATGATTGAAGCTACTGACTGAATGAAAGGAGCTGGCATCTCACTCTCTTTGAATCTTCTTTATCATGCTAAGAGGAGCAGGAAAAAGCAAAAAATTTCAGAATTGCGCCTTGCAATGCGGAGAAATTACTGTTTGTGCATTTACAAAATTCATTGATTTTTGCCATTGAAAAACATCATGTTATTCATATACCAGAAATGATTGAAGCTACTGACTGAAGGAAAGGATCTGGCATCTCACTCTCTTTGAATCTTCTTTATCATGCTTAGAGGAGCAGGAAAAAGCAAAAAATTTCAGAATTGCACCTTGCAATGCGGAGAAATTACTGTTTGTGCATTTACAATATTCATTGAATTTTGCCATTGAAAAACGTCCAGAAATGATTGAAGCTACTGACTGAATGAAAGGAGCTGGCATCTCACTCTCTTTGAATCTTCTTTATCATGCTAAGAGGAGCAGGAAAAAGCAAAAAATTTAAGAATTGCACCTTGCAATGCGGAGAAATTACTGTTTGTCCATTTACAATATTCATTGATTTTTGCGATTGAAAAACATCATGTTATTCATATACCAGAAATGATTGAAGCTACTGACTGAATGAAAGGAGCTGGCATCTCACTCTCTTTGAATCTTCTTTATCATGCTAAGAGGAGCAGGAAAAAGCAAAAAATTTCAGAATTGCACCTTGCAATGCGGAGAAATTACTGTTTGTGCATTTACAATATTCATTGATTTTTGCCATTGAAAAACATCCAGAAATGATTGAAGCTACTGACTGAATGAAAGGAGCTGGCATCTCACTCTCTTTGAATCTTCTTTATCATGCTAAGAGGAGCAGGAAAAAGCAAAAAATTTCAGAATTGCACCTTGCAATGCGGAGAAATTACTGTTTGTGCATTTACAATATTCATTGATTTTTGCTATTGAAAAACATCATGTTATTCATATACCAGAAATGATTGAAGCTACTGACTGAATGAAAGGAGCTGGCATCTCACTCTCTTTGAATCTTCTTTATCATGCTAAGAGGAGCAGGAAAAAGCAAAAAATTTCAGAATTGCACCTTGCAATGCGGAGAAATTACAGTTTGTGCATTTACAATATTCATTGATTTTTGCCATTGAAAAACGTCCAGAAATGATTGAAGCTACTGACTGAATGAAAGGAGCTGGCATCTCACTCTCTTTGAATCTTCTTTATCATGCTAAGAGGAGCAGGAAAAAGCAAAAAATTTCAGAATTGCACCTTGCAATGCGGAGAAATTACTGTTTGTGCATTTACAATATTCATTGATTTTTGCCATTCAAAAATGTCCAGAAATGATTGAAGCTACTGACTGAATGAAAGGAGCTGGCATCTCACTCTCTTTGAATCTTCTTTATCATGCTAAGAGGAGCAGGAAAAAGCAAAAAATTTCAGAATTGCGCCTTGCAATGCGGAGAAATTACTGTTTGTGCATTTACAAAATTCATTGATTTTTGCCATTGAAAAACATCATGTTATTCATATACCAGAAATGATTGAAGCTACTGACTGAAGGAAAGGATCTGGCATCTCACTCTCTTTGAATCTTCTTTATCATGCTTAGAGGAGCAGGAAAAAGCAAAAAATTTCAGAATTGCACCTTGCAATGCGGAGAAATTACTGTTTGTGCATTTACAATATTCATTGATTTTTGCCATTGAAAAACGTCCAGAAATGATTGAAGCTACTGACTGAATGAAAGGAGCTGGCATCTCACTCTCTTTGAATCTTCTTTATCATGCTAAGAGGAGCAGGAAAAAGCAAAAAATTTCAGAATTGCACCTTGCAATGCGGAGAAATTACTGTTTGTGCATTTACAATATTCATTGATTTTTGCGATTGAAAAACATCATGTTATTCATATACCAGAAATGATTGAAGCTACTGACTGAATGAAAGGAGCTGGCATCTCACTCTCTTTGAATCTTCTTTATCATGCTACGAGGAGCAGGAAAAAGTAAAAAATTTCAGAATTGCACCTTGCAATGCGGAGAAATTACTGTTTGTGCATTTACAATATTCAATGATTTTTGCCATTGAAAAACGTCCAGAAATGATTGAAGCTACTGACTGAATGAAATGAGCTGGCATCTCACTCTCTTTGAATCTTGTTTATCATGCTAAGAGGAGCAGGAAAAAGCAAAAAATTTCAGAATTGCACCTTGCAATGCGGAGAAATTACTGTTTGTGCATTTACAATATTCATTGATTTTTGCCATTGAAAAACGTCCAGAAATGATTGAAGCTACTGACTGAATGAAAGGAGCTGGCATCTCACTCTCTTTGAATCTTCTTTATCATGCTAAGAGGAGCAGGAAAAAGCAAAAAATTTCAGAATTCACCTTGCAATGCGGAGAAATTACTGTTTGTGCATTTACAATATTCATTGATTTTTGCCATTGAAAAACATCATGTTATTCATATACCAGAAATGATTGAAGCTACTGACTGAATGAAAGGAGCTGGCATCTCACTCTCTTTGAATCTTCTTTATCATGCTAAGAGGAGCAGGAAAAAGTAAAAAATTTCAGAATTGCACCTTGCAATGCGGAGAAATTACTGTTTGTGCATTTATAATATTCAATGATTTTTGCCATTGAAAAACGTCCAGAAATGATTGAAGCTACTGACTGAACGAAAGGAGCTGGCATCTCACTCTCTTTGAATCTTCTTTATCATGCTAAGAGGAGCAGGAAAAAGCAAAAAATTTCAGAATTGCACCTTGCAATGCGGAGAAATTACTGTTTGTGCATTTACAATATTCATTGATTTTTGCCATTGAAAAACATCATGTTATTCATGTACCAGAAATGTTTGAAGCTACTGACTGAATGAAAGGAGCTGGCATCTCACTCTCTTTGAATCTTCTTTATCATGCTAAGAGGAGCAGGAAAAAGCAAAAAATTTCAGAATTGCACATTGCAATGCGGAGAAATTACTGTTTGTGCATTTACAATATTCATTGATTTTTGCCATTGAAAAACGTCCAGAAATGATTGAAGCTACTGACTGAATGAAAGGAGCTGGCATCTCACTCTCTTTGAATCTTCTTTATCATGCTAAGAGGAGCAGGAAAAAGCAAAAAATTTCAGAATTGCACCTTGCAATGCGGAGAAATTACTGTTTGTGCATTTACAATATTCATTGATTTTTGCCATTGAAAAACGTCCAGAAATGATTGAAGCTACTGACTGAATGAAAGGAGCTGGCATCTCACTCTCTTTGAATCTTCTTTATCATGCTAAGAGGAGCAGGAAAAAGCAAAAAATTTCAGAATTGCACCTTGCAATGCGGAGAAATTACTGTTTGTGCATTTACAATATTCATTGATTTTTGCCATTGAAAAATGTCCAGAAATGATTGAAGCTACTGACTGAATGAAAGGAGCTGGCATCTCACTCTCTTTGAATCTTCTTTATCATGCTAAGAGGAGCAGGAAAAAGCAAAAAATTTAAGAATTGCGCCTTGCAATGCGGAGAAATTACTGTTTGTGCATTTACAAAATTCATTGATTTTTGCCATTGAAAAACATGTTATTCATATACCAGAAATGATTGAAGCTACTGACTGAAGGAAAGGATCTGGCATCTCACTCTCTTTGAATCTTCTTTATCATGCTAAGAAGAGCAGGAAAAAGCAAAAAATTTCAGAATTGCACCTTGCAATGCGGAGAAATTACTGTTTGTGCATTTACAATATTCATTGATTTTTGCCATTGAAAAACGTCCAGAAATGATTGAAGCTACTGACTGAATGAAAGGAGCTGGCATCTCACTCTCTTTGAATCTTCTTTATCATGCTAAGAGGAGCAGGAAAAAGCAAAAAATTTCAGAATTGCACCTTGCAATGCGGAGAAATTACTGTTTGTGCATTTACAATATTCATTGATTTTTGCCATTGAAAAACGTCCAGAAATGATTGAAGCTACTGACTGAATGAAAGGAGCTGGCATCTCACTCTCTTTGAATCTTCTTTATCATGCTAAGAGGAGCAGGAAAAAGCAAAAAATTTCAGAATTGCACCTTGCAATGCGGAGAAATTACTGTTTGTGCATTTACAATATTCATTGATTTTTGCCATTGAAAAATGTCCAGAAATGATTGAAGCTACTGACTGAATGAAAGGAGCTGGCATCTCACTCTCTTTGAATCTTCTTTATCATGCTAAGAGGAGCAGGAAAAAGCAAAAAATTTCAGAATTGCGCCTTGCAATGCGGAGAAATTACTGTTTGTGCATTTACAATATTCATTGATTTTTGCCATTGAAAAACATCATGTTATTCATATACCAGAAATGATTGAAGCTACTGACTGAAGGAAAGGATCTGGCATCTCACTCTCTTTGAATCTTCTTTATCATGCTAAGAGGAGCAGGAAAAAGCAAAAAATTTCAGAATTGCACCTTGCAATGCAGAGAAATTACTGTTTGTGCATTTACAATATTCATTGATTTTTGTCATTGAAAAACGTCCAGAAATGATTGAAGCTACTGACTGAATGAAAGGAGCTGGCATCTCACTCTCTTTGAATCTTCTTTATCATGCTAAGAGGAGCAGGAAAAAGCAAAAAATTTCAGAATTGCACCTTGCAATGCGGAGAAATTACTGTTTGTGCATTTACAATATTCATTGATTTTTGCCATTGAAAAATGTCCAGAAATGATTGAAGCTACTGACTGAATGAAAGGAGCTGGCATCTCACTCTCTTTGAATCTTCTTTATCATGCTAAGAGGAGCAGGAAAAAGCAAAAAATTTCAGAATTGCACATTGCAATGCGGAGAAATTACTGTTTGTGCATTTACAATATTCATTGATTTTTGCCATTGAAAAACGTCCAGAAATGATTGAAGCTACTGACTGAATGAAAGGAGCTGGCATCTCACTCTCTTTGAATCTTCTTTATCATGCTAAGAGGAGCAGGAAAAAGCAAAAAATTTCAGAATTGCACCTTGCAATGCGGAGAAATTACTGTTTGTGCATTTACAATATTCATTGATTTTTGCCATTGAAAAACGTCCAGAAATGATTGAAGCTACTGACTGAATGAAAGGAGCTGGCATCTCACTCTCTTTGAATCTTCTTTATCATGCTAAGAGGAGCAGGAAAAAGCAAAAAATTTCAGAATTGCACCTTGCAATGCGGAGAAATTACTGTTTGTGCATTTACAATATTCATTGATTTTTGCCATTGAAAAATGTCCAGAAATGATTGAAGCTACTGACTGAATGAAAGGAGCTGGCATCTCACTCTCTTTGAATCTTCTTTATCATGCTAAGAGGAGCAGGAAAAAGCAAAAAATTTCAGAATTGCGCCTTGCAATGCGGAGAAATTACTGTTTGTGCATTTACAAAATTCATTGATTTTTGCCATTGAAAAACATCATGTTATTCATATACCAGAAATGATTGAAGCTACTGACTGAAGGAAAGGATCTGGCATCTCACTCTCTTTGAATCTTCTTTATCATGCTAAGAGGAGCAGGAAAAAGCAAAAAATTTCAGAATTGCACCTTGCAATGCGGAGAAATTACTGTTTGTGCATTTACAATATTCATTGATTTTTGCCATTGAAAAACGTCCAGAAATGATTGAAGCTACTGACTGAATGAAAGGAGCTGGCATCTCACTCTCTTTGAATCTTCTTTATCATGCTAAGAGGAGCAGGAAAAAGCAAAAAATTTCAGAATTGCACCTTGCAATGCGGAGAAATTACTGTTTGTGCATTTACAATATTCATTGATTTTTGCCATTGAAAAACGTCCAGAAATGATTGAAGCTACTGACTGAATGAAAGGAGCTGGCATCTCACTCTCTTTGAATCTTCTTTATCATGCTAAGAGGAGCAGGAAAAAGCAAAAAATTTCAGAATTGCACCTTGCAATGCGGAGAAATTACTGTTTGTGCATTTACAATATTCATTGATTTTTGCCATTGAAAAATGTCCAGAAATGATTGAAGCTACTGACTGAATGAAAGGAGCTGGCATCTCACTCTCTTTGAATCTTCTTTATCATGCTAAGAGGAGCAGGAAAAATCAAAAAATTTCAGAATTGCGCCTTGCAATGCGGAGAAATTACTGTTTGTGCATTTACAAAATTCATTGATTTTTGTCATTGAAAAACATCATGTTATTCATATACCAGAAATGATTGAAGCTACTGACTGAAGGAAAGGATCTGGCATCTCACTCTCTTTGAATCTTCTTTATCATGCTAAGAGGAGCAGGAAAAAGCAAAAAATTTCAGAATTGCACCTTGCAATGCGGAGAAATTACTGTTTGTGCATTTACAATATTCATTGATTTTTGCCATTGAAAAACGTCCAGAAATGATTGAAGCTACTGACTGAATGAAAGGAGCTGGCATCTCACTCTCTTTGAATCTTCTTTATCATGCTAAGAGGAGCAGGAAAAAGCAAAAAATTTCAGAATTGCACCTTGCAATGCGGAGAAATTACTGTTTGTGCATTTACAATATTCATTGATTTTTGCGATTGAAAAACATCATGTTATTCATATACCAGAAATGATTGAAGCTACTGACTGAATGAAAGGAGCTGGCATCTCACTCTCTTTGAATCTTCTTTATCATGCTAAGAGGAGCAGGAAAAAGTAAAAAATTTCAGAATTGCACCTTGCAATGCGGAGAAATTACTGTTTGTGCATTTACAATATTCAATGATTTTTGCCATTGAAAAACGTCCAGAAATGATTGAAGCTACTGACTGAATGAAAGGAGCTGGCATCTCACTCTCTTTGAATCTTGTTTATCATGCTAAGAGGAGCAGGAAAAAGCAAAAAATTTCAGAATTGCACCTTGCAATGCGGAGAAATTACTGTTTGTGCATTTACAATATTCATTGATTTTTGCTATTGAAAAACATCATGTTATTCATATACCAGAAATGATTGAAGCTACTGACTGAATGAAAGGAGCTGGCATCTCACTCTCTTTGAATCTTCTTTATCATGCTAAGAGGAGCAGGAAAAAGCAAAAAATTTCAGAATTGCACCTTGCAATGCGGAGAAATTACAGTTTGTGCATTTACAATATTCATTGATTTTTGCCATTGAAAAACGTCCAGAAATGATTGAAGCTACTGACTGAATGAAAGGAGATGGCATCTCACTCTCTTTGAATCTTCTTTATCATGCTAAGAGGAGCAGGAAAAAGCAAAAAATTTCAGAATTGCACCTTGCAATGCGGAGAAATTACTGTTTGTGCATTTACAATATTCATTGATTTTTGCCATTGAAAAACGTCCAGAAATGATTGAAGGTACTGACTGAATGAAAGGAGCTGGCATCTCACTCTCTTTGAATCTTCTTTATCATGCTAAGAGGAGCAGGAAAAAGCAAAAAATTTCAGAATTGCACCTTGCAATGCGGAGAAATTACTGTTTGTGCATTTACAATATTCATTGATTTTTGCCATTGAAAAACGTCCAGAAATGATTGAAGCTACTGACTGAATGAAAGGAGCTGGCATCTCACTCTCTTTGAATCTTCTTTATCATGCTAAGAGGAGCAGGAAAAAGCAAAAAATTTCAGAATTGCACCTTGCAATGCGGAGAAATTACTGTTTGTGCATTTACAATATTCATTGATTTTTGCCATTGAAAAATGTCCAGAAATGATTGAAGCTACTGACTGAATGAAAGGAGCTGGCATCTCACTCTCTTTGAATCTTCTTTATCATGCTAAGAGGAGCAGGAAAAAGCAAAAAATTTCAGAATTGCACCTTGCAATGCGGAGAAATTACTGTTTGTGCATTTACAAAATTCATTGATTTTTGCCATTGAAAAACATCATGTTATTCATATACCAGAAATGATTGAAGCTACTGACTGAAGGAAAGGATATGGCATCTCACTCTCTTTGAATCTTCTTTATCATGCTTAGAGGAGCAGGAAAAAGCAAAAAATTTCAGAATTGCACCTTGCAATGCGGAGAAATTACTGTTTGTGCATTTACAATATTCATTGATTTTTGCCATTGAAAAACGTCCAGAAATGATTGAAGCTACTGACTGAATGAAAGGAGCTGGCATCTCACTCTCTTTGAATCTTCTTTATCATGCTAAGAGGAGCAGGAAAAAGCAAAAAATTTCAGAATTGCACCTTGCAATGCGGAGAAATTACTGTTTGTGCATTTACAATATTCATTGATTTTTGCGATTGAAAAACATCATGTTATTCATATACCAGAAATGATTGAAGCTACTGACTGAATGAAAGGAGCTGGCATCTCACTCTCTTTGAATCTTCTTTATCATGCTAAGAGGAGCAGGAAAAAGTAAAAAATTTCAGAATTGCACCTTGCAATGCGGAGAAATTACTGTTTGTGCATTTACAATATTCATTGATTTTTGCCATTGAAAAACGTCCAGAAATGATTGAAGCTACTGACTGAATGAAAGGAGCTGGCATCTCACTCTCTTTGAATCTTCTTTATCATGCTAAGAGGAGCAGGAAAAAGCAAAAAATTTCAGAATTGCACCTTGCAATGCGGAGAAATTACTGTTTGTGCATTTACAATATTCATTGATTTTTGCTATTGAAAAACATCATGTTATTCATATACCAGAAATGATTGAAGCTACTGACTGAATGAAAGGAGCTGGCATCTCACTCTCTTTGAATCTTCTTTATCATGCTAAGAGGAGCAGGAAAAAGCAAAAAATTTCAGAATTGCACCTTGCAATGCGGAGAAATTACAGTTTGTGCATTTACAATATTCATTGATTTTTGCCATTGAAAAACGTCCAGAAATGATTGAAGCTACTGACTGAATGAAAGGAGCTGGCATCTCACTCTCTTTGAATCTTCTTTATCATGCTAAGAGGAGCAGGAAAAAGCAAAAAATTTCAGAATTGCACCTTGCAATGCGGAGAAATTACTGTTTGTGCATTTACAATATTCATTGATTTTTGCCATTGAAAAAGGTCCAGAAATAATTGAAGGTACTGACTGAATGAAAGGAGCTGGCATCTCACTCTCTTTGAATCTTCTTTATCATGCTAAGAGGAGCAGCAAAAAGCAAAAAATTTCAGAATTGCACCTTGCAATGCGGAGAAATTACTGTTTGTGCATTTACAATATTCATTGATTTTTGCCATTGAAAAACGTCCAGAAATGATTGAAGCTACTGACTGAATGAAAGGAGCTGGCATCTCACTCTCTTTGAATCTTCTTTATCATGCTAAGAGGAGCAGGAAAAAGCAAAAAATTTCAGAATTGCACCTTGCAATGCGGAGAAATTACTGTTTGTGCATTTACAATATTCATTGATTTTTGCCATTGAAAAATGTCCAGAAATGATTGAAGCTACTGACTGAATGAAAGGAGCTGGCATCTCACTCTCTTTGAATCTTCTTTATCATGCTAAGAGGAGCAGGAAAAAGCAAAAAATTTCAGAATTGCGCCTTGCAATGCGGAGAAATTACTGTTTGTGCATTTACAAAATTCATTGATTTTTGCCATTGAAAAATATCATGTTATTCATATACCAGAAATGATTGAAGCTACTGACTGAAGGAAAGGATCTGGCATCTCACTCTCTTTGAATCTTCTTTATCATGCTTAGAGGAGCAGGAAAAAGCAAAAAATTTCAGAATTGCACCTTGCAATGCGGAGAAATTACTGTTTGTGCATTTACAATATTCATTGATTTTTGCCATTGAAAAACGTCCAGAAATGATTGAAGCTACTGACTGAATGAAAGGAGCTGGCATCTCACTCTCTTTGAATCTTCTTTATCATGCTAAGAGGAGCAGGAAAAAGCAAAAAATTTCAGAATTGCACCTTGCAATGCGGAGAAATTACTGTTTGTGCATTTACAATATTCATTGATTTTTGCGATTGAAAAACATCATGTTATTCATATACCAGAAATGATTGAAGCTACTGACTGAATGAAAGGAGCTGGCATCTCACTCTCTTTGAATCTTCTTTATCATGCTAAGAGGAGCAGGAAAAAGTAAAAAATTTCAGAATTGCACCTTGCAATGCGGAGAAATTACTGTTTGTGCATTTACAATATTCAATGATTTTTGCCATTGAAAAACGTCCAGAAATGATTGAAGCTACTGACTGAATGAAAGGAGCTGGCATCTCACTCTCTTTGAATCTTCTTTATCATGCTAAGAGGAGCAGGAAAAAGCAAAAAATTTCAGAATTGCACCTTGCAATGCGGAGAAATTACTGTTTGTGCATTTACAATATTCATTGATTTTTGCGATTGAAAAACATCATGTTATTCATATACCAGAAATGATTGAAGCTACTGACTGAATGAAAGGAGCTGGCATCTCACTCTCTTTGAATCTTCTTTATCATGCTAAGAGGAGCAGGAAAAAGCAAAAAATTTCAGAATTGCACCTTGCAATGCGGAGAAATTACTGTTTGTGCATTTACAATATTCATTGATTTTTGCCATTGAAAAATGTCCAGAAATGATTGAAGCTACTGACTGAATGAAAGGAGCTGGCATCTCACTCTCTTTGAATCTTCTTTATCATGCTAAGAGGAGCAGGAAAAAGCAAAAAATTTCAGAATTGCGCCTTGCAATGCGGAGAAATTACTGTTTGTGCATTTACAAAATTCATTGATTTTTGCCATTGAAAAACATCATGTTATTCATATACCAGAAATGATTGAAGCTACTGACTGAAGGAAAGGATCTGGCATCTCACTCTCTTTGAATCTTCTTTATCATGCTTAGAGGAGCAGGAAAAAGCAAAAAATTTCAGAATTGCACCTTGCAATGCGGAGAAAGTACTGTTTGTGCATTTACAATATTCATTGATTTTTGCCATTGAAAAACGTCCAGAAATGATTGAAGCTACTGACTGAATGAAAGGAGCTGGCATCTCACTCTCTTTGAATCTTCTTTATCATGCTAAGAGGAGCAGGAAAAAGCAAAAAATTTCAGAATTGCACCTTGCAATGCGGAGAAATTACTGTTTGTGCATTTACAATATTCATTGATTTTTGCGATTGAAAAACATCATGTTATTCATATACCAGAAATGATTGAAGCTACTGACTGAATGAAAGGAGCTGGCATCTCACTCTCTTTGAATCTTCTTTATCATGCTAAGAGGAGCAGGAAAAAGTAAAAAATTTCAGAATTGCACCTTGCAATGCGGAGAAATTACTGTTTGTGCATTTACAATATTCAATGATTTTTGCCATTGAAAAACGTCCAGAAATGATTGAAGCTACTGACTGAATGAAAGGAGCTGGCATCTCACTCTCTTTGAATCTTGTTTATCATGCTAAGAGGAGCAGGAAAAAGCAAAAAATTTCAGAATTGCACCTTGCTATGCGGAGAAATTACTGTTTGTGCTTTTACAATATTCATTGATTTTTGCCATTGAAAAACGTCCAGAAATGATTGAAGCTACTGACTGAATGAAAGGAGCTGGCATCTCACTCTCTTTGAATCTTCTTTATCATGCTAAGAGGAGCAGGAAAAAGCAAAAAATTTCAGAATTGCACCTTGCAATGCGGAGAAATTACTGTTTGTGCATTTACAATATTCATTGATTTTTGCCCTTGAAAAACATCATGTTATTCATATACCAGAAATGATTGAAGCTACTGACTGAATGAAAGGAGCTGGAATCTCACTCTCTTTGAATCTTCTTTATCATGCTAAGAGGAGCAGGAAAAAGTAAAAAATTTCAGAATTGCACCTTGCAATGCGGAGAAATTACTGTTTGTGCATTTATAATATTCAATGATTTTTGCCATTGAAAAACGTCCAGAAATGATTGAAGCTACTGACTGAACGAAAGGAGCTGGCATCTCACTCTCTTTGAATCTTCTTTATCATGCTAAGAGGAGCAGGAAAAAGCAAAAAATTTCAGAATTGCACCTTGCAATGCGGAGAAATTACTGTTTGTGCATTTACAATATTCATTGATTTTTGCCATTGAAAAACATCATGTTATTCATGTACCAGAAATGTTTGAAGCTACTGACTGAATGAAAGGAGCTGGCATCTCACTCTCTTTGAATCTTCTTTATCATGCTAAGAGGAGCAGGAAAAAGCAAAAAATTTCAGAATTGCACATTGCAATGCGGAGAAATTACTGTTTGTGCATTTACAATATTCATTGATTTTTGCCATTGAAAAACGTCCAGAAATGATTGAAGCTACTGACTGAATGAAAGGAGCTGGCATCTCACTCTCTTTGAATCTTCTTTATCATGCTAAGAGGAGCAGGAAAAAGCAAAAAATTTCAGAATTGCACCTTGCAATGCGGAGAAATTACTGTTTGTGCATTTACAATATTCATTGATTTTTGCCATTGAAAAACGTCCAGAAATGATTGAAGCTACTGACTGAATGAAAGGAGCTGGCATCTCACTCTCTTTGAATCTTCTTTATCATGCTAAGAGGAGCAGGAAAAAGCAAAAAATTTCAGAATTGCACCTTGCAATGCGGAGAAATTACTGTTTGTGCATTTACAATATTCATTGATTTTTGCCATTGAAAAATGTCCAGAAATGATTGAAGCTACTGACTGAATGAAAGGAGCTGGCATCTCACTCTCTTTGAATCTTCTTTATCATGCTAAGAGGAGCAGGAAAAAGCAAAAAATTTCAGAATTGCGCCTTGCAATGCGGAGAAATTACTGTTTGTGCATTTACAAAATTCATTGATTTTTGCCATTGAAAAACATCATGTTATTCATATACCAGAAATGATTGAAGCTACTGACTGAAGGAAAGGATCTGGCATCTCACTCTCTTTGAATCTTCTTTATCATGCTAAGAGGAGCAGGAAAAAGCAAAAAATTTCAGAATTGCACCTTGCAATGCGGAGAAATTACTGTTTGTTCATTTACAATATTCATTGATTTTTGCCATTGAAAAACGTCCAGAAATGATTGAAGCTACTGACTGAATGAAAGGAGCTGGCATCTCACTCTCTTTGAATCTTCTTTATCATGCTAAGAGGAGCAGGAAAAAGCAAAAAATTTCAGAATTGCACCTTGCAATGCGGAGAAATTACTGTTTGTGCACTTACAATATTCATTGATTTTTGCCATTGAAAAATGTCCAGAAATGATTGAAGCTACTGACTGAATGAAAGGAGCTGGCATCTCACTCTCTTTGAATCTTCTTTATCATGCTAAGAGGAGCAGGAAAAAGCAAAAAATTTCAGAATTGCGCCTTGCAATGCGGAGAAATTACTGTTTGTGCATTTACAAAATTCATTGATTTTTGCCATTGAAAAACATCATGTTATTCATATACCAGAAATGATTGAAGCTACTGACTGAAGGAAAGGATCTGGCATCTCACTCTCTTTGAATCTTCTTTATCATGCTAAGAGGAGCAGGAAAAAGCAAAAAGTTTCAGAATTGCACCTTGCAATGCGGAGAAATTACTGTTTGTGCATTTACAATATTCATTGGTTTTTGCCATTGAAAAACGTCCAGAAATGATTGAAGCTACTGACTGAATGAAAGGAGCTGGCATCTCACTCTCTTTGAATCTTCTTTATCATGCTAAGAGGAGCAGGAAAAAGCAAAAAATTTCAGAATTGCACCTTGCAATGCGGAGAAATTACTGTTTGTGCATTTACAATATTCATTGATTTTTGCGATTGAAAAACATCATGTTATTCATATACCAGAAATGATTGAAGCTACTGACTGAATGAAAGGAGCTGGCATCTCACTCTCTTTGAATCTTCTTTATCATGCTAAGAGGAGCAGGAAAAAGTAAAAAATTTCAGAATTGCACCTTGCAATGCGGAGAAATTACTGATTGTGCATTTACAATATTCAATGATTTTTGCCATTGAAAAACGTCCAGAAATGATTAAAGCTACTGACTGAATGAAAGGAGCTGGCATCTCACTCTCTTTGAATCTTCTTTATCATGCTAAGAGGAGCAGGAAAAAGCAAAAAATTTCAGAATTGCACCTTGCAATGCGGAGAAATTACTGTTTGTGCATTTACAATATTCATTGATTTTTGCCATTGAAAAACGTCCAGAAATGATTGAAGCTACTGACTGAATGAAAGGAGCTGGCATCTCACTCTCTTTGAATCTTCTTTATCATGCTAAGAGGAGCAGGAAAAAGCAAAAAATTTCAGAATTGCACCTTGCAATGCGGAGAAATTACTGTTTGTGCATTTACAATATTCATTGATTTTTGCCATTGAAAAACATCATGTTATTCATATACCAGAAATGATTGAAGCTACTGACTGAATGAAAGGTGCTGGCATCTCACTCTCTTTGAATCTTCTTTATCATGCTAAGAGGAGCAGGAAAAAGTAAAAAATTTCAGAATTGCGCCTTGCAATGCGGAGAAATTACTGTTTGTGCATTTACAAAATTCATTGTTTTTTGCCATTGAAAAACATCATGTTATTCATATACCAGAAATGATTGAAGCTACTGACTGAAGGAAAGGATCTGGCATCTCACTCTCTTTGAATCTTCTTTATCATGCTTAGAGGAGCAGGAAAAAGCAAAGAATTTCAGAATTGCACCTTGCAATGCGGAGAAATTACTGTTTGTGCATTTACAATATTCATTGATTTTTGCCATTGAAAAACGTCCAGAAATGATTGAAGCTACTGACTGAATGAAAGGAGCTGGCATCTCACTCTCTTTGAATCTTCTTTATCATGCTAAGAGGAGCAGGAAAAAGCAAAAAATTTCAGAATTGCACCTTGCAATGCGGAGAAATTACTGTTTGTGCATTTACAATATTCATTGATTTTTGCGATTGAAAAACATCATGTTATTCATAAACCAGAAATGATTGAAGCTACTGACTGAATGAAAGGAGCTGGCATCTCACTCTCTTTGAATCTTCTTTATCATGCTAAGAGGAGCAGGAAAAAGTAAAAAATTTCAGAATTGCACCTTGCAATGCGGAGAAATTACTGTTTGTGCATTTACAATATTCATTGATTTTTGCCATTGAAAAACGTCCAGAAATGATTGAAGCTACTGACTGAATGAAAGGAGCTGGCATCTCACTCTCTTTGAATCTTCTTTATCATGCTAAGAGGAGCAGGAAAAAGCAAAAAATTTCAGAATTGCACCTTGCAATGCGGAGAAATTACTGTTTGTGCATTTACAATATTCATTGATTTTTGCTATTGAAAAACATCATGTTATTCATATACCAGAAATGATTGAAGCTACTGACTGAATGAAAGGAGCTGGCATCTCACTCTCTTTGAATCTTCTTTATCATGCTAAGAGGAGCAGGAAAAAGTAAAAAATTTCAGAATTGCACCTTGCAATGCGGAGAAATTACTGTTTGTGCATTTACAATATTCATTGATTTTTGCCATTGAAAAACGTCCAGAAATGATTGAAGCTACTGACTGAATGAAAGGAGCTGGCATCTCACTCTCTTTGAATCTTCTTTATCATGCTAAGAGGAGCAGGAAAAAGCAAAAAATTTCAGAATTGCACCTTGCAATGCGGAGAAATTACTGTTTGTGCATTTACAATATTCATTGATTTTTGCTATTGAAAAACATCATGTTATTCATATACCAGAAATGATTGAAGCTACTGACTGAATGAAAGGAGCTGGCATCTCACTCTCTTTGAATCTTCTTTATCATGCTAAGAGGAGCAGGAAAAAGCAAAAAATTTCAGAATTGCACCTTGCAATGCGGAGAAATTACAGTTTGTGCATTTACAATATTCATTGATTTTTGCCATTGAAAAACGTCCAGAAATGATTGAAGCTACTGACTGAATGAAAGGAGCTGGCATCTCACTCTCTTTGAATCTTCTTTATCATGCTAAGAGGAGCAGGAAAAAGCAAAAAATTTCAGAATTGCACCTTGCAATGCAGAGAAATTACTGTTTGTGCATTTACAATATTCATTGATTTTTGCCATTGAAAAACGTCCAGAAATGATTGAAGGTACTGACTGAATGAAAGGAGCTGGCATCTCACTCTCTTTGAATCTTCTTTATCATGCTAAGAGGAGCAGGAAAAAGCAAAAAATTTCAGAATTGCACCTTGCAATGCGGAGAAATTACTGTTTGTGCATTTACAATATTCATTGATTTTTGCGATTGAAAAACATCATGTTATTCATATACCAGAAATGATTGAAGCTACTGACTGAATGAAAGGAGCTGGCATCTCACTCTCTTTGAATCTTCTTTATCATGCTAAGAGGAGCAGGAAAAAGTAAAAAATTTCAGAATTGCACCTTGCAATGCGGAGAAATTACTGTTTGTGCATTTACAATATTCAATGATTTTTGCCATTGAAAAACGTCCAGAAATGATTGAAGCTACTGACTGAATGAAAGGAGCTGGCATCTCACTCTCTTTGAATCTTCTTTATCATGCTAAGAGGAGCAGGAAAAAGTAAAAAATTTCAGAATTGCACCTTGCAATGCGGAGAAATTACTGATTGTGCATTTACAATATTCAATGATTTTTGCCATTGAAAAACGTCCAGAAATGATTAAAGCTACTGACTGAATGAAAGGAGCTGGCATCTCACTCTCTTTGAATCTTCTTTATCATGCTAAGAGGAGCAGGAAAAAGCAAAAAATTTCAGAATTGCACCTTGCAATGCGGAGAAATTACTGTTTGTGCATTTACAATATTCATTGATTTTTGCCATTGAAAAACGTCCAGAAATGATTGAAGCTACTGACTGAATGAAAGGAGCTGGCATCTCACTCTCTTTGAATCTTCTTTATCATGCTAAGAGGAGCAGGAAAAAGCAAAAAATTTCAGAATTGCACCTTGCAATGCGGAGAAATTACTGTTTGTGCATTTACAATATTCATTGATTTTTGCCATTGAAAAACATCATGTTATTCATATACCAGAAATGATTGAAGCTACTGACTGAATGAAAGGAGCTGGCATCTCACTCTCTTTGAATCTTCTTTATCATGCTAAGAGGAGCAGGAAAAAGTAAAAAATTTCAGAATTGCGCCTTGCAATGCGGAGAAATTACTGTTTGTGCATTTACAAAATTCATTGATTTTTGCCATTGAAAAACATCATGTTATTCATATACCAGAAATGATTGAAGCTACTGACTGAAGGAAAGGATCTGGCATCTCACTCTCTTTGAATCTTCTTTATCATGCTTAGAGGAGCAGGAAAAAGCAAAGAATTTCAGAATTGCACCTTGCAATGCGGAGAAATTACTGTTTGTGCATTTACAATATTCATTGATTTTTGCCATTGAAAAACGTCCAGAAATGATTGAAGCTACTGACTGAATGAAAGGAGCTGGCATCTCACTCTCTTTGAATCTTCTTTATCATGCTAAGAGGAGCAGGAAAAAGCAAAAAATTTCAGAATTGCACCTTGCAATGCGGAGAAATTACTGTTTGTGCATTTACAATATTCATTGATTTTTGCGATTGAAAAACATCATGTTATTCATATACCAGAAATGATTGAAGCTACTGACTGAATGAAAGGAGCTGGCATCTCACTCTCTTTGAATCTTCTTTATCATGCTAAGAGGAGCAGGAAAAAGTAAAAAATTTCAGAATTGCACCTTGCAATGCGGAGAAATTACTGTTTGTGCATTTACAATATTCATTGATTTTTGCCATTGAAAAACGTCCAGAAATGATTGAAGCTACTGACTGAATGAAAGGAGCTGGCATCTCACTCTCTTTGAATCTTCTTTATCATGCTAAGAGGAGCAGGAAAAAGCAAAAAATTTCAGAATTGCACCTTGCAATGCGGAGAAATTACTGTTTGTGCATTTACAATATTCATTGATTTTTGCTATTGAAAAACATCATGTTATTCATATACCAGAAATGATTGAAGCTACTGACTGAATGAAAGGAGCTGGCATCTCACTCTCTTTGAATCTTCTTTATCATGCTAAGAGGAGCAGGAAAAAGCAAAAAATTTCAGAATTGCACCTTGCAATGCGGAGAAATTACAGTTTGTGCATTTACAATATTCATTGATTTTTGCCATTGAAAAACGTCCAGAAATGATTGAAGCTACTGACTGAATGAAAGGAGCTGGCATCTCACTCTCTTTGAATCTTCTTTGTCATGCTAAGAGGAGCAGGAAAAAGCAAAAAATTTCAGAATTGCACCTTGCAATGCGGAGAAATTACTGTTTGTGCATTTACAATATTCATTGATTTTTGCCATTGAAAAACGTCCAGAAATGATTGAAGGTACTGACTGAATGAAAGGAGCTGGCATCTCACTCTCTTTGAATCTTCTTTATCATGCTAAGAGGAGCAGGAAAAAGCAAAAAATTTCAGAATTGCACCTTGCAATGCGGAGAAATTACTGTTTGTGCATTTACAATATTCATTGATTTTTGCGATTGAAAAACATCATGTTATTCATATACCAGAAATGATTGAAGCTACTGACTGAATGAAAGGAGCTGGCATCTCACTCTCTTTGAATCTTCTTTATCATGCTTAGAGGAGCAGGAAAAAGCAAAGAATTTCAGAATTGCACCTTGCAATGCGGAGAAATTACTGTTTGTGCATTTACAATATTCATTGATTTTTGCCATTGAAAAACGTCCAGAAATGATTGAAGCTACTGACTGAATGAAAGGAGCTGGCATCTCACTCTCTTTGAATCTTCTTTATCATGCTAAGAGGAGCAGGAAAAAGCAAAAAATTTCAGAATTGCACCTTGCAATGCGGAGAAATTACTGTTTGTGCATTTACAATATTCATTGATTTTTGCGATTGAAAAACATCATGTTATTCATATACCAGAAATGATTGAAGCTACTGACTGAATGAAAGGAGCTGGCATCTCACTCTCTTTGAATCTTCTTTATCATGCTAAGAGGAGCAGGAAAAAGTAAAAAATTTCAGAATTGCACCTTGCAATGCGGAGAAATTACTGTTTGTGCATTTACAATATTCATTGATTTTTGCCATTGAAAAACGTCCAGAAATGATTGAAGCTACTGACTGAATGAAAGGAGCTGGCATCTCACTCTCTTTGAATCTTCTTTATCATGCTAAGAGGAGCAGGAAAAAGCAAAAAATTTCAGAATTGCACCTTGCAATGCGGAGAAATTACTGTTTGTGCATTTACAATATTCATTGATTTTTGCTATTGAAAAACATCATGTTATTCATATACCAGAAATGATTGAAGCTACTGACTGAATGAAAGGAGCTGGCATCTCACTCTCTTTGAATCTTCTTTATCATGCTAAGAGGAGCAGGAAAAAGCAAAAAATTTCAGAATTGCACCTTGCAATGCGGAGAAATTACTGTTTGTGCATTTACAATATTCATTGATTTTTGCCATTGAAAAACGTCCAGGAATGATTGAAGGTACTGACTGAATGAAAGGAGCTGGCATCTCACTCTCTTTGAATCTTCTTTATCATGCTAAGAGGAGCAGGAAAAAGCAAAAAATTTCAGAATTGCACCTTGCAATGCGGAGAAATTACTGTTTGTGCATTTACAATATTCATTGATTTTTGCGATTGAAAAACATCATGTTATTCATATACCAGAAATGATTGAAGCTACTGACTGAATGAAAGGAGCTGGCATCTCACTCTCTTTGAATCTTCTTTATCATGCTAAGAGGAGCAGGAAAAAGTAAAAAATTTCAGAATTGCACCTTGCAATGCGGAGAAATTACTGTTTGTGCATTTACAATATTCAATGATTTTTGCCATTGAAAAACGTCCAGAAATGATTGAAGCTACTGACTGAATGAAAGGAGCTGGCATCTCACTCTCTTTGAATCTTCTTTATCATGCTAAGAGGAGCAGGAAAAAGTAAAAAATTTCAGAATTGCACCTTGCAATGCGGAGAAATTACTGTTTGTGCATTTATAATATTCAATGATTTTTGCCATTGAAAAACGTCCAGAAATGATTGAAGCTACTGACTGAACGAAAGGAGCTGGCATCTCACTCTCTTTGAATCTTCTTTATCATGCTAAGAGGAGCAGGAAAAAGCAAAAAATTTCAGAATTGCACCTTGCAATGCGGAGAAATTACTGTTTGTGCATTTACAATATTCATTGATTTTTGCCATTGAAAAACATCATGTTATTCATGTACCAGAAATGTTTGAAGCTACTGACTGAATGAAAGGAGCTGGCATCTCACTCTCTTTGAATCTTCTTTATCATGCTAAGAGGAGCAGGAAAAAGCAAAAAATTTCAGAATTGCACATTGCAATGCGGAGAAATTACTGTTTGTGCATTTACAATATTCATTGATTTTTGCCATTGAAAAACGTCCAGAAATGATTGAAGCTACTGACTGAATGAAAGGAGCTGGCATCTCACTCTCTTTGAATCTTCTTTATCATGCTAAGAGGAGCAGGAAAAAGCAAAAAATTTCAGAATTGCACCTTGCAATGCGGAGAAATTACTGTTTGTGCATTTACAATATTCATTGATTTTTGCCATTGAAAAATGTCCAGAAATGATTGAAGCTACTGACTGAATGAAAGGAGCTGGCATCTCACTCTCTTTGAATCTTCTTTATCATGCTAAGAGGAGCAGGAAAAAGCAAAAAATTTCAGAATTGCGCCTTGCAATGCGGAGAAATTACTGTTTGTGCATTTACAAAATTCATTGATTTTTGCCATTGAAAAACATCATGTTATTCATATACCAGAAATGATTGAAGCTACTGACTGAAGGAAAGGATCTGGCATCTCACTCTCTTTGAATCTTCTTTATCATGCTAAGAGGAGCAGGAAAAAGCAAAAAATTTCAGAATTGCACCTTGCAATGCGGAGAAATTACTGTTTGTGCATTTACAATATTCATTGATTTTTGCCATTGAAAAACGTCCAGAAATGATTGAAGCTACTGACTGAATGAAAGGAGCTGGCATCTCACTCTCTTTGAATCTTCTTTATCATGCTAAGAGGAGCAGGAAAAAGCAAAAAATTTCAGAATTGCACATTGCAATGCGGAGAAATTACTGTTTGTGCATTTACAATATTCATTGATTTTTGCCATTGAAAAACGTCCAGAAATGATTGAAGCTACTGACTGAATGAAAGGAGCTGGCATCTCACTCTCTTTGAATCTTCTTTATCATGCTAAGAGGAGCAGGAAAAAGCAAAAAATTTCAGAATTGCACCTTGCAATGCGGAGAAATTACTGTTTGTGCATTTACAATATTCATTGATTTTTGCCATTGAAAAATGTCCAGAAATGATTGAAGCTTCTGACTGAATGAAAGGAGCTGGCATCTCACTCTCTCTGAATCTTCTTTATCATGCTAAGAGGAGCAGGAAAAAGCAAAAAATTTCAGAATTGCGCCTTGCAATGCGGAGAAATTACTGTTTGTGCATTTACAAAATTCATTGATTTTTGCCATTGAAAAACATCATGTTATTCATATACCAGAAATGATTGAAGCTACTGACTGAAGGAAAGGATCTGGCATCTCACTCTCTTTGAATCTTCTTTATCATGCTTAAAGGAGCAGGAAAAAGCAAAAAGTTTCAGAATTGCACCTTGCAATGCGGAGAAATTACTGTTTGTGCATTTACAATATTCATTGGTTTTTGCCATTGAAAAACGTCCAGAAATGATTGAAGCTACTGACTGAATGAAAGGAGCTGGCATCTCACTCTCTTTGAATCTTCTTTATCATGCTAAGAGGAGCAGGAAAAAGCAAAAAATTTCAGAATTGCACCTTGCAATGCGGAGAAATTACTGTTTGTGCATTTACAATATTCATTGATTTTTGCGATTGAAAAACATCATGTTATTCATATACCAGAAATGATTGAAGCTACTGACTGAATGAAAGGAGCTGGCATCTCACTCTCTTTGAATCTTCTTTATCATGCTAAGAGGAGCAGGAAAAAGTAAAAAATTTCAGAATTGCACCTTGCAATGCGGAGAAATTACTGATTGTGCATTTACAATATTCAATGATTTTTGCCATTGAAAAACGTCCAGAAATGATTAAAGCTACTGACTGAATGAAAGGAGCTGGCATCTCACTCTCTTTGAATCTTCTTTATCATGCTAAGAGGAGCAGGAAAAAGCAAAAAATTTCAGAATTGCACCTTGCAATGCGGAGAAATTACTGTTTGTGCATTTACAATATTCATTGATTTTTGCCATTGAAAAACGTCCAGAAATGATTGAAGCTACTGACTGAATGAAAGGAGCTGGCATCTCACTCTCTTTGAATCTTCTTTATCATGCTAAGAGGAGCAGGAAAAAGCAAAAAATTTCAGAATTGCACCTTGCAATGCGGAGAAATTACTATTTGTGCATTTACAATATTCATTGATTTTTGCCATTGAAAAACATCATGTTATTCATGTACCAGAAATGTTTGAAGCTACTGACTGAATGAAAGGAGCTGGCATCTCACTCTCTTTGAATCTTCTTTATCATGCTAAGAGGAGCAGGAAAAAGCAAAAAATTTCAGAATTGCACATTGCAATGCGGAGAAATTACTGTTTGTGCATTTACAATATTCATTGATTTTTGCCATTGAAAAACGTCCAGAAATGATTGAAGCTACTGACTGAATGAAAGGAGCTGGCATCTCACTCTCTTTGAATCTTCTTTATCATGCTAAGAGGAGCAGGAAAAAGCAAAAAATTTCAGAATTGCACCTTGCAATGCGGAGAAATTACTGTTTGTGCATTTACAATATTCATTGATTTTTGCCATTGAAAAATGTCCAGAAATGATTGAAGCTACTGACTGAATGAAAGGAGCTGGCATCTCACTCTCTTTGAATCTTCTTTATCATGCTAAGAGGAGCAGGAAAAAGCAAAAAATTTCAGAATTGCGCCTTGCAATGCGGAGAAATTACTGTTTGTGCATTTACAAAATTCATTGATTTTTGCCATTGAAAAACATCATGTTATTCATATACCAGAAATGATTGAAACTACTGACTGAAGGAAAGGATCTGGCATCTCACTCTCTTTGAATCTTCTTTATCATGGTAAGAGGAGCAGGAAAAAGCAAAAAATTTCAGAATTGCACCTTGCAATGCGGAGAAATTACTGTTTGTGCATTTACAATATTCATTGATTTTTGCCATTGAAAAACGTCCAGAAATGATTGAAGCTACTGACTGAATGAAAGGAGCTGGCATCTCACTCTCTTTGAATCTTCTTTATCATGCTAAGAGGAGCAGGAAAAAGCAAAAAATTTCAGAATTGCACCTTGCAATGCGGAGAAATTACTGTTTGTGCATTTACAATATTCATTGATTTTTGCCATTGAAAAATGTCCAGAAATGATTGAAGCTACTGACTGAATGAAAGGAGCTGGCATCTCACTCTCTTTGAATCTTCTTTATCATGCTAAGAGGAGCAGGAAAAAATCAAAAAATTTCAGAATTGCGCCTTGCAATGCGGAGAAATTACTGTTTGTGCATTTACAAAATTCATTGATTTTTGCCATTGAAAAACATCATGTTATTCATATACCAGAAATGATTGAAGCTACTGACTGAAGGAAAGGATCTGGCATCTCACTCTCTTTGAATCTTCTTTATCATGCTAAGAGGAGCAGGAAAAAGCAAAAAGTTTCAGAATTGCACCTTGCAATGCGGAGAAATTACTGTTTGTGCATTTACAATATTCATTGGTTTTTGCCATTGAAAAACGTCCAGAAATGATTGAAGCTACTGACTGAATGAAAGGAGCTGGCATCTCACTCTCTTTGAATCTTCTTTATCATGCTAAGAGGAGCAGGAAAAAGCAAAAAATTTCAGAATTGCACCTTGCAATGCGGAGAAATTACTGTTTGTGCATTTACAATATTCATTGATTTTTGCGATTGAAAAACATCATGTTATTCATATACCAGAAATGATTGAAGCTACTGACTGAATGAAAGGAGCTGGCATCTCACTCTCTTTGAATCTTCTTTATCATGCTAAGAGGAGCAGGAAAAAGTAAAAAATTTCAGAATTGCACCTTGCAATGCGGAGAAATTACTGATTGTGCATTTACAATATTCAATGATTTTTGCCATTGAAAAACGTCCAGAAATGATTAAAGCTACTGACTGAATGAAAGGAGCTGGCATCTCACTCTCTTTGAATCTTCTTTATCATGCTAAGAGGAGCAGGAAAAAGCAAAAAATTTCAGAATTGCACCTTGCAATGCGGAGAAATTACTGTTTGTGCATTTACAATATTCATTGATTTTTGCCATTGAAAAACGTCCAGAAATGATTGAAGCTACTGACTGAATGAAAGGAGCTGGCATCTCACTCTCTTTGAATCTTCTTTATCATGCTAAGAGGAGCAGGAAAAAGCAAAAAATTTCAGAATTGCACCTTGCAATGCGGAGAAATTACTGTTTGTGCATTTACAATATTCATTGATTTTTGCCATTGAAAAACATCATGTTATTCATATACCAGAAATGATTGAAGCTACTGACTGAATGAAAGGAGCTGGCATCTCACTCTCTTTGAATCTTCTTTATCATGCTAAGAGGAGCAGGAAAAAGTAAAAAATTTCAGAATTGCGCCTTGCAATGCGGAGAAATTACTGTTTGTGCATTTACAAAATTCATTGATTTTTGCCATTGAAAAACATCATGTTATTCATATACCAGAAATGATTGAAGCTACTGACTGAAGGAAAGGATCTGGCATCTCACTCTCTTTGAATCTTCTTTATCATGCTTAGAGGAGCAGGAAAAAGCAAAGAATTTCAGAATTGCACCTTGCAATGCGGAGAAATTACTGTTTGTGCATTTACAATATTCATTGATTTTTGCCATTGAAAAACGTCCAGAAATGATTGAAGCTACTGACTGAATGAAAGGAGCTGGCATCTCACTCTCTTTGAATCTTCTTTATCATGCTAAGAGGAGCAGGAAAAAGCAAAAAATTTCAGAATTGCACCTTGCAATGCGGAGAAATTACTGTTTGTGCATTTACAATATTCATTGATTTTTGCGATTGAAAAACATCATGTTATTCATATACCAGAAATGATTGAAGCTACTGACTGAATGAAAGGAACTGGCATCTCACTCTCTTTGAATCTTCTTTATCATGCTAAGAGGAGCAGGAAAAAGTAAAAAATTTCAGAATTGCACCTTGCAATGCGGAGAAATTACTGTTTGTGCATTTACAATATTCATTGATTTTTGCCATTGAAAAACGTCCAGAAATGATTGAAGCTACTGACTGAATGAAAGGAGCTGGCATCTCACTCTCTTTGAATCTTCTTTATCATGCTAAGAGGAGCAGGAAAAAGCAAAAAATTTCAGAATTGCACCTTGCAATGCGGAGAAATTACTGTTTGTGCATTTACAATATTCATTGATTTTTGCTATTGAAAAACATCATGTTATTCATATACCAGAAATGATTGAAGCTACTGACTGAATGAAAGGAGCTGGCATCTCACTCTCTTTGAATCTTCTTTATCATGCTAAGAGGAGCAGGAAAAAGCAAAAAATTTCAGAATTGCACCTTGCAATGCGGAGAAATTACAGTTTGTGCATTTACAATATTCATTGATTTTTGCCATTGAAAAACGTCCAGAAATGATTGAAGCTACTGACTGAATGAAAGGAGCTGGCATCTCACTCTCTTTGAATCTTCTTTATCATGCTAAGAGGAGCAGGAAAAAGCAAAAAATTTCAGAATTGCACCTTGCAATGCGGAGAAATTACTGTTTGTGCATTTACAATATTCATTGATTTTTGCGATTGAAAAACATCATGTTATTCATATACCAGAAATGATTGAAGCTACTGACTGAATGAAAGGAGCTGGCATCTCACTCTCTTTGAATCTTCTTTATCATGCTAAGAGGAGCAGGAAAAAGTAAAAAATTTCAGAATTGCACCTTGCAATGCGGAGAAATTACTGATTGTGCATTTACAATATTCAATGATTTTTGCCATTGAAAAACGTCCAGAAATGATTAAAGCTACTGACTGAATGAAAGGAGCTGGCATCTCACTCTCTTTGAATCTTCTTTATCATGCTAAGAGGAGCAGGAAAAAGCAAAAAATTTCAGAATTGCACCTTGCAATGCGGAGAAATTACTGTTTGTGCATTTACAATATTCATTGATTTTTGCCATTGAAAAACGTCCAGAAATGATTGAAGCTACTGACTGAATGAAAGGAGCTGGCATCTCACTCTCTTTGAATCTTCTTTATCATGCTAAGAGGAGCAGGAAAAAGCAAAAAATTTCAGAATTGCACCTTGCAATGCGGAGAAATTACTGTTTGTGCATTTACAATATTCATTGATTTTTGCCATTGAAAAACATCATGTTATTCATATACCAGAAATGATTGAAGCTACTGACTGAATGAAAGGAGCTGGCATCTCACTCTCTTTGAATCTTCTTTATCATGCTAAGAGGAGCAGGAAAAAGTAAAAAATTTCAGAATTGCGCCTTGCAATGCGGAGAAATTACTGTTTGTGCATTTACAAAATTCATTGATTTTTGCCATTGAAAAACATCATGTTATTCATATACCAGAAATGATTGAAGCTACTGACTGAAGGAAAGGATCTGGCATCTCACTCTCTTTGAATCTTCTTTATCATGCTTAGAGGAGCAGGAAAAAGCAAAGAATTTAAGAATTGCACCTTGCAATGCGGAGAAATTACTGTTTGTGCATTTACAATATTCATTGATTTTTGCCATTGAAAAACGTCCAGAAATGATTGAAGCTACTGACTGAATGAAAGGAGCTGGCATCTCACTCTCTTTGAATCTTCTTTATCATGCTAAGAGGAGCAGGAAAAAGCAAAAAATTTCAGAATTGCACCTTGCAATGCGGAGAAATTACTGTTTGTGCATTTACAATATTCATTGATTTTTGCGATTGAAAAACATCATGTTATTCATATACCAGAAATGATTGAAGCTACTGACTGAATGAAAGGAACTGGCATCTCACTCTCTTTGAATCTTCTTTATCATGCTAAGAGGAGCAGGAAAAAGTAAAAAATTTCAGAATTGCACCTTGCAATGCGGAGAAATTACTGTTTGTGCATTTACAATATTCATTGATTTTTGCCATTGAAAAACGTCCAGAAATGATTGAAGCTACTGACTGAATGAAAGGAGCTGGCATCTCACTCTCTTTGAATCTTCTTTATCATGCTAAGAGGAGCAGGAAAAAGCAAAAAATTTCAGAATTGCACCTTGCAATGCGGAGAAATTACTGTTTGTGCATTTACAATATTCATTGATTTTTGCTATTGAAAAACATCATGTTATTCATATACCAGAAATGATTGAAGCTACTGACTGAATGAAAGGAGCTGGCATCTCACTCTCTTTGAATCTTCTTTATCATGCTAAGAGGAGCAGGAAAAAGCAAAAAAATTCAGAATTGCACCTTGCAATGCGGAGAAATTACAGTTTGTGCATTTACAATATTCATTGATTTTTGCCATTGAAAAACGTCCAGAAATGATTGAAGCTACTGACTGAATGAAAGGAGCTGGCATCTCACTCTCTTTGAATCTTCTTTATCATGCTAAGAGGAGCAGGAAAAAGCAAAAAATTTCAGAATTGCACCTTGCAATGCGGAGAAATTACTGTTTGTGCATTTACAATATTCATTGATTTTTGCCATTGAAAAACGTCCAGAAATGATTGAAGGTACTGACTGAATGAAAGGAGCTGGCATCTCACACTCTTTGAATCTTCTTTATCATGCTAAGAGGAGCAGGAAAAAGCAAAAAATTTCAGAATTGCACCTTGCAATGCGGAGAAATTACTGTTTGTGCATTTACAATATTCATTGATTTTTGCGATTGAAAAACATCATGTTATTCATATACCAGAAATGATTGAAGCTACTGACTGAATGAAAGGAGCTGGCATCTCACTCTCTTTGAATCTTCTTTATCATGCTTAGAGGAGCAGGAAAAAGCAAAGAATTTCAGAATTGCACCTTGCAATGCGGAGAAATTACTGTTTGTGCATTTACAATATTCATTGATTTTTGCCATTGAAAAACGTCCAGAAATGATTGAAGCTACTGACTGAATGAAAGGAGCTGGCATCTCACTCTCTTTGAATCTTCTTTATCATGCTAAGAGGAGCAGGAAAAAGCAAAAAAATTCAGAATTGCACCTTGCAATGCGGAGAAATTACTGTTTGTGCATTTACAATATTCATTGATTTTTGCGATTGAAAAACATCATGTTATTCATATACCAGAAATGATTGAAGCTACTGACTGAATGAAAGGAGCTGGCATCTCACTCTCTTTGAATCTTCTTTATCATGCTAAGAGGAGCAGGAAAAAGTAAAAAATTTCAGAATTGCACCTTGCAATGCGGAGAAATTACTGTTTGTGCATTTACAATATTCATTGATTTTTGCCATTGAAAAACGTCCAGAAATGATTGAAGCTACTGACTGAATGAAAGGAGCTGGCATCTCACTCTCTTTGAATCTTCTTTATCATGCTAAGAGGAGCAGGAAAAAGCAAAAAATTTCAGAATTGCACCTTGCAATGCGGAGAAATTACTGTTTGTGCATTTACAATATTCATTGATTTTTGCTATTGAAAAACATCATGTTATTCATATACCAGAAATGATTGAAGCTACTGACTGAATGAAAGGAGCTGGCATCTCACTCTCTTTGAATCTTCTTTATCATGCTAAGAGGAGCAGGAAAAAGCAAAAAATTTCAGAATTGCACCTTGCAATGCGGAGAAATTACAGTTTGTGCATTTACAATATTCATTGATTTTTGCCATTGAAAAACGTCCAGAAATGATTGAAGCTACTGACTGAATGAAAGGAGCTGGCATCTCACTCTCTTTGAATCTTCTTTATCATGCTAAGAGGAGCAGGAAAAAGCTAAAAATTTCAGAATTGCACCTTGCAATGCGGAGAAATTACTGTTTGTGCATTTACAATATTCATTGATTTTTGCCATTGAAAAACGTCCAGAAATGATTGAAGGTACTGACTGAATGAAAGGAGCTGGCATCTCACTCTCTTTGAATCTTCTTTATCATGCTAAGAGGAGCAGGAAAAAGCAAAAAATTTCAGAATTGCACCTTGCAGTGCGGAGAAATTACTGTTTGTGCATTTACAATATTCATTAAGTTTTGCGATTGAAAAACATCATGTTATTCATATACCAGAAATGATTGAAGCTACTGACTGAATGAAAGGAGCTGGCATCTCACTCTCTTTGATTCTTCTTTATCATGCTAAGAGGAGCAGGAAAAAGTAAAAAATTTCAGAATTGCACCTTGCAATGCGGAGAAATTACTGTTTGTGCATTTACAATATTCAATGATTTTTGCCATTGAAAAACGTCCAGAAATGATTGAAGCTACTGACTGAATGAAAGGAGCTGGCATCTCACTCTCTTTGAATCTTGTTTATCATGCTAAGAGGAGCAGGAAAAAGCAAAAAATTTCAGAATTGCACCTTGCAATGCGGAGAAATTACTGTTTGTGCATTTACAATATTCATTGATTTTTGCCATTGAAAAACGTCCAGAAATGATTGAAGCTACTGACTGAATGAAAGGAGCTGGCATCTCACTCTCTTTGAATCTTCTTTATCATGCTAAGCGGAGCAGGAAAAAGCAAAAAATTTCAGAATTGCACCTTGCAATGCGGAGAAATTACTGTTTGTGCATTTACAATATTCATTGATTTTTGCCATTGAAAAACATCATGTTATTCATATACCAGAAATGATTGAAGCTACTGACTGAATGAAAGGAGCTGGCATCTCACTCTCTTTGAATCTTCTTTATCATGCTAAGAGGAGCAGGAAAAAGTAAAAAATTTCAGAATTGCACCTTGCAATGCGGAGAAATTACTGTTTGTGCATTTATAATATTCAATGATTTTTGCCAATGAAAAACGTCCAGAAATGATTGAAGCTACTGACTGAACGAAAGGAGCTGGCATCTCACTCTCTTTGAATCTTCTTTATCATGCTAAGAGGAGCAGGAAAAAGCAAAAAATTTCAGAATTGCACCTTGCAATGCGGAGAAATTACTGTTTGTGCATTTACAATATTCATTGATTTTTGCAATTGAAAAACATCATGTTATTCATGTACCAGAAATGTTTGAAGCTACTGACTGAATGAAAGGAGCTGGCATCTCACTCTCTTTGAATCTTCTTTATCATGCTAAGAGGAGCAGGAAAAAGCAAAAAATTTCAGAATTGCACATTGCAATGCGGAGAAATTACTGTTTGTGCATTTACAATATTCATTGATTTTTGCCATTGAAAAACGTCCAGAAATGATTGAAGCTACTGACTGAATGAAAGGAGCTGGCATCTCACTCTCTTTGAGTCTTCTTTATCATGCTAAGAGGAGCAGGAAAAAGCAAAAAATTTCAGAATTGCACCTTGCAATGCGGAGAAATTACTGTTTGTGCATTTACAATATTCATTGATTTTTGCCATTGAAAAACGTCCAGAAATGATTGAAGCTACTGACTGAATGAAAGGAGCTGGCATCTCACTCTCTTTGAATCTTCTTTATCATGCTAAGAGGAGCAGGAAAAAGCAAAAAATTTCAGAATTGCACCTTGCAATGCGGAGAAATTACTGTTTGTGCATTTACAATATTCATTGATTTTTGCCATTGAAAAATGTCCAGAAATGATTGAAGCTACTGACTGAATGAAAGGAGCTGGCATCTCACTCTCTTTGAATCTTCTTTATCATGCTAAGAGGAGCAGGAAAAAGCAAAAAATTTCAGAATTGCGCCTTGCAATGCGGAGAAATTACTGTTTGTGCATTTACAAAATTCATTGATTTTTGCCATTGAAAAACATCATGTTATTCATATACCAGAAATGATTGAAGCTACTGACTGAAGGAAAGGATCTGGCATCTCACTCTCTTTGAATCTTCTTTATCATGCTAAGAGGAGCAGGAAAAAGCAAAAAATTTCAGAATTGCACCTTGCAATGCGGAGAAATTACTGTTTGTGCATTTACAATATTCATTGATTTTTGCCATTGAAAAACGTCCAGAAATGATTGAAGCTACTGACTGAATGAAAGGAGCTGGCATCTCACTCTCTTTGAATCTTCTTTATCATGCTAAGAGGAGCAGGAAAAAGCAAAAAATTTCAGAATTGCACATTGCAATGCGGAGAAATTACTGTTTGTGCATTTACAATATTCATTGATTTTTGCCATTGAAAAACGTCCAGAAATGATTGAAGCTACTGACTGAATGAAAGGAGCTGGCATCTCACTCTCTTTGAATCTTCTTTATCATGCTAAGAGGAGCAGGAAAAAGCAAAAAATTTCAGAATTGCACCTTGCAATGCGGAGAAATTACTGTTTGTGCATTTACAATATTCATTGATTTTTGCCATTGAAAAATGTCCAGAAATGATTGAAGCTACTGACTGAATGAAAGGAGCTGGCATCTCACTCTCTTTGAATCTTCTTTATCATGCTAAGAGGAGCAGGAAAAAGCAAAAAATTTCAGAATTGCGCCTTGCAATGCGGAGAAATTACTGTTTGTGCATTTACAAAATTCATTGATTTTTGCCATTGAAAAACATCATGTTATTCATATACCAGAAATGATTGAAGCTACTGACTGAAGGAAAGGATCTGGCATCTCATTCTCATTGAATCTTCTTTATCATGCTAAGAGGAGCAGGAAAAAGCAAAAAGTTTCAGAATTGCACCTTGCAATGCGGAGAAATTACTGTTTGTGCATTTACAATATTCATTGGTTTTTGCCATTGAAAAACGTCCAGAAATGATTGAAGCTACTGACTGAATGAAAGGAGCTGGCATCTCACTCTCTTTGAATCTTCTTTATCATGCTAAGAGGAGCAGGAAAAAGCAAAAAATTTCAGAATTGCACCTTGCAATGCGGAGAAATTACTGTTTGTGCATTTACAATATTCATTGATTTTTGCGACTGAAAAACATCATGTTATTCATATACCAGAAATGATTGAAGCTACTGACTGAATGAAAGGAGCTGGCATCTCACTCTCTTTGAATCTTCTTTATCATGCTAAGAGGAGCAGGAAAAAGTAAAAAATTTCAGAATTGCACCTTGCAATGCGGAGAAATTACTGATTGTGCATTTACAATATTCAATGATTTTTGCCATTGAAAAACGTCCAGAAATGATTAAAGCTACTGACTGAATGAAAGGAGCTGGCATCTCACTCTCTTTGAATCTTCTTTATCATGCTAAGAGGAGCAGGAAAAAGCAAAAAATTTCAGAATTGCACCTTGCAATGCGGAGAAATTACTGTTTGTGCATTTACAATATTCATTGATTTTTGCCATTGAAAAACGTCCAGAAATGATTGAAGCTACTGACTGAATGAAAGGAGCTGGCATCTCACTCTCTTTGAATCTTCTTTATCATGCTAAGAGGAGCAGGAAAAAGCAAAAAATTTCAGAATTGCACCTTGCAATGCGGAGAAATTACTGTTTGTGCATTTACAATATTCATTGATTTTTGCCATTGAAAAACATCATGTTATTCATATACCAGAAATGATTGAAGCTACTGACTGAATGAAAGGAGCTGGCATCTCACTCTCTTTGAATCTTCTTTATCATGCTAAGAGGAGCAGGAAAAAGTAAAAAATTTCAGAATTGCGCCTTGCAATGCGGAGAAATTTCTGTTTGTGCATTTACAAAATTCATTGATTTTTGCCATTGAAAAACATCATGTTATTCATATACCAGAAATGATTGAAGCTACTGACTGAAGGAAAGGATCTGGCATCTCACTCTCTTTGAATCTTCTTTATCATGCTTAGAGGAGCAGGAAAAAGCAAAGAATTTCAGAATTGCACCTTGCAATGCGGAGAAATTACTGTTTGTGCATTTACAATATTCATTGATTTTTGCCATTGAAAAACGTCCAGAAATGATTGAAGCTACTGACTGAATGAAAGGAGCTGGCATCTCACTCTCTTTGAATCTTCTTTATCGTGCTAAGAGGAGCAGGAAAAAGCAAAAAATTTCAGAATTGCACCTTGCAATGCGGAGAAATTACTGTTTGTGCATTTACAATATTCATTGATTTTTGCGATTGAAAAACATCATGTTATTCATATACCAGAAATGATTGAAGCTACTGACTGAATGAAAGGAGCTGGCATCTCACTCTCTTTGAATCTTCTTTATCATGCTAAGAGGAGCAGGAAAAAGTAAAAAATTTCAGAATTGCACCTTGCAATGCGGAGAAATTACTGTTTGTGCATTTACAATATTCATTGATTTTTGCCATTGAAAAACGTCCAGAAATGATTGAAGCTACTGACTGAATGAAAGGAGCTGGCATCTCACTCTCTTTGAATCTTCTTTATCATGCTAAGAGGAGCAGGAAAAAGCAAAAAATTTCAGAATTGCACCTTGCAATGCGGAGAAATTACTGTTTGTGCATTTACAATATTCATTGATTTTTGCTATTGAAAAACATCATGTTATTCATATACCAGAAATGATTGAAGCTACTGACTGAATGAAAGGAGCTGGCATCTCACTCTCTTTGAATCTTCTTTATCATGCTAAGAGGAGCAGGAAAAAGCAAAAAATTTCAGAATTGCACCTTGCAATGCGGAGAAATTACAGTTTGTGCATTTACAATATTCATTGATTTTTGCCATTGAAAAACGTCCAAAAATGATTGAAGCTACTGACTGAATGAAAGGAGCTGGCATCTCACTCTCTTTGAATCTTCTTTATCATGCTAAGAGGAGCAGGAAAAAGCAAAAAATTTCAGAATTGCACCTTGCAATGCGGAGAAATTACTGTTTGTGCATTTACAATATTCATTGATTTTTGCCATTGAAAAACGTCCAGAAATGATTGAAGGTACTGACTGAATGAAAGGAGCTGGCATCTCACTCTCTTTGAATCTTCTTTATCATGCTAAGAGGAGCAGGAAAAAGCAAAAAATTTCAGAATTGCACCTTGCAATGCGGAGAAATTACTGTTTGTGCATTTACAATATTCATTGATTTTTGCCATTGAAAAACGTCCAGAAATGATTGAAGCTACTGACTGAATGAAAGGAGCTGGCATCTCACTCTCTTTGAATCTTCTTTATCATGCTAAGAGGAGCAGGAAAAAGCAAAAAATTTCAGAATTGCACCTTGCAATGCGGAGAAATTACTGTTTGTGCATTTACAATATTCATTGATTTTTGCCATTGAAAAATGTCCAGAAATGATTGAAGCTACTGACTGAATGAAAGGAGCTGGCATCTCACTCTCTTTGAATCTTCTTTATCATGCTAAGAGGAGCAGGAAAAAGCAAAAAATTTCAGAATTGCGCCTTGCAATGCGGAGAAATTACTGTTTGTGCATTTACAAAATTCATTGATTTTTGCCATTGAAAAACATCATGTTATTCATATACCAGAAATGATTGAAGCTACTGACTGAAGGAAAGGATCTGGCATCTCACTCTCTTTGAATCTTCTTTATCATGCTTAGAGGAGCAGGAAAAAGCAAAAAATTTCAGAATTGCACCTTGCAATGCGGAGAAATTACTGTTTGTGCATTTACAATATTCATTGATTTTTGCCATTGAAAAACGTCCAGAAATGATTGAAGCTACTGACTGAATGAAAGGAGCTGGCATCTCACTCTCTTTGAATCTTCTTTATCATGCTAAGAGGAGCAGGAAAAAGCAAAAAATTTCAGAATTGCACCTTGCAATGCGGAGAAATTACTGTTTGTGCATTTACAATATTCATTGATTTTTGCGATTGAAAAACATCATGTTATTCATATACCAGAAATGATTGAAGCTACTGACTGAATGAAAGGAGCTGGCATCTCACTCTCTTTGAATCTTCTTTATCATGCTAAGAGGAGCAGGAAAAAGTAAAAAATTTCAGAATTGCACCTTGCAATGCGGAGAAATTACTGTTTGTGCATTTACAATATTCAATGATTTTTGCCATTGAAAAACGTCCAGAAATGATTGAAGCTACTGACTGAATGAAAGGAGCTGGCATCTCACTCTCTTTGAATCTTGTTTATCATGCTAAGAGGAGCAGGAAAAAGCAAAAAATTTCAGAATTGCACCTTGCAATGCGGAGAAATTACTGTTTGTGCATTTACAATATTCATTGATTTTTGCCATTGAAAAACGTCCAGAAATGATTGAAGCTACTGACTGAATGAAAGGAGCTGGCATCTCACTCTCTTTGAATCTTCTTTATCATGCTAAGAGGAGCAGGAAAAAGCAAAAAATTTCAGAATTGCACCTTGCAATGCGGAGAAATTACTGTTTGTGCATTTACAATATTCATTGATTTTTGCCATTGAAAAACATCATGTTATTCATATACCAGAAATGATTGAAGCTACTGACTGAATGAAAGGAGCTGGCATCTCACTCTCTTTGAATCTTCTTTATCATGCTAAGATTAGCAGGAAAAAGTAAAAAATTTCAGAATTGCACCTTGCAATGCGGAGAAATTACTGTTTGTGCATTTATAATATTCAATGATTTTTGCCATTGAAAAACGTCCAGAAATGATTGAAGGTACTGACTGAATGAAAGGAGCTGGCATCTCACTCTCTTTGAATCTTCTTTATCATGCTAAGAGGAGCAGGAAAAAGTAAAAAATTTCAGAATTGCACCTTGCAATGCGGAGAAATTACTGTTTGTGCATTTACAATATTCATTGATTTTTGCCATTGAAAAACGTCCAGAAATGATTGAAGCTACTGACTGAATGAAAGGAGCTGGCATCTCACTCTCTTTGAATCTTCTTTATCATGCTAAGAGGAGCAGGAAAAAGCAAAAAATTTCAGAATTGCACCTTGCAATGCGGAGAAATTACTGTTTGTGCATTTACAATATTCATTGATTTTTGCCATTGAAAAATGTCCAGAAATGATTGAAGCTACTGACTGAATGAAAGGAGCTGGCATCTCACTCTCTTTGAATCTTCTTTATCATGCTAAGAGGAGCAGGAAAAAGCAAAAAATTTCAGAATTGCGCCTTGCAATGCGGAGAAATTACTGTTTGTGCATTTACAAAATTCATTGATTTTTGCCATTGAAAAACATCATGTTATTCATATACCAGAAATGATTGAAGCTACTGACTGAAGGAAAGGATCTGGCATCTCACTCTCTTTGAATCTTCTTTATCATGCTTAGAGGAGCAGGAAAAAGCAAAAAATTTCAGAATTGCACCTTGCAATGCGGAGAAATTACTGTTTGTGCATTTACAATATTCATTGATTTTTGCCATTGAAAAACGTCCAGAAATGATTGAAGCTACTGACTGAATGAAAGGAGCTGGCATCTCACTCTCTTTGAATCTTCTTTATCATGCTAAGAGGAGCAGGAAAAAGCAAAAAATTTCAGAATTGCACCTTGCAATGCGGAGAAATTACTGTTTGTGCATTTACAATATTCATTGATTTTTGCGATTGAAAAACATCATGTTATTCATATACCAGAAATGATTGAAGCTACTGACTGAATGAAAGGAGCTGGCATCTCACTCTCTTTGAATCTTCTTTATCATGCTAAGAGGAGCAGGAAAAAGTGAAAAATTTCAGAATTGCACCTTGCAATGCGGAGAAATTACTGTTTGTGCATTTACAATATTCAATGATTTTTGCCATTGAAAAACGTCCAGAAATGATTGAAGCTACTGACTGAATGAAAGGAGCTGGCATCTCACTCTCTTTGAATCTTGTTTATCATGCTAAGAGGAGCAGGAAAAAGCAAAAAATTTCAGAATTGCACCTTGCAATGCGGAGAAATTACTGTTTGTGCATTTACAATATTCATTGATTTTTGCCATTGAAAAACGTCCAGAAATGATTGAAGCTACTGACTGAATGAAAGGAGCTGGCATCTCACTCTCTTTGAATCTTCTTTATCATGCTAAGAGGAGCAGGAAAAAGCAAAAAATTTCAGAATTGCACCTTGCAATGCGGAGAAATTACTGTTTGTGCATTTACAATATTCATTGATTTTTGCCATTGAAAAACATCATGTTATTCATATACCAGAAATGATTGAAGCTACTGACTGAATGAAAGGAGCTGGCATCTCACTCTCTTTGAATCTTCTTTATCATGCTAAGAGGAGCAGGAAAAAGTAAAAAATTTCAGAATTGCACCTTGCAATGCGGAGAAATTACTGTTTGTGCATTTATAATATTCAATGATTTTTGCCATTGAAAAACGTCCAGAAATGATTGAAGCTACTGACTGAACGAAAGGAGCTGGCATCTCACTCTCTTTGAATCTTCTTTATCATGCTAAGAGGAGCAGGAAAAAGCAAAAAATTTCAGAATTGCACCTTGCAATGCGGAGAAATTACTGTTTGTGCATTTACAATATTCATTGATTTTTGCCATTGAAAAACATCATGTTATTCATGTACCAGAAATGTTTGAAGCTACTGACTGAATGAAAGGAGCTGGCATCTCACTCTCTTTGAATCTTCTTTATCATGCTAAGAGGAGCAGGAAAAAGCAAAAAATTTCAGAATTGCACATTGCAATGCGGAGAAATTACTGTTTGTGCATTTACAATATTCATTGATTTTTGCCATTGAAAAACGTCCAGAAATGATTGAAGCTACTGACTGAGTGAAAGGAGCTGGCATCTCACTCTCTTTGAATCTTCTTTATCATGCTAAGAGGAGCAGGAAAAAGCAAAAAATTTCAGAATTGCACCTTGCAATGCGGAGAAATTACTGTTTGTGCATTTACAATATTCATTGATTTTTGCCATTGAAAAACGTCCAGAAATGATTGAAGCTACTGACTGAATGAAAGGAGCTGGCATCTCACTCTCTTTGAATCTTCTTTATCATGCTAAGAGGAGCAGGAAAAAGCAAAAAATTTCAGAATTGCACCTTGCAATGCGGAGAAATTACTGTTTGTGCATTTACAATATTCATTGATTTTTGCCATTGAAAAATGTCCAGAAATGATTGAAGCTACTGACTGAATGAAAGGAGCTGGCATCTCACTCTCTTTGAATCTTCTTTATCATGCTAAGAGGAGCAGGAAAAAGCAAAAAATTTCAGAATTGCGCCTTGCAATGCGGAGAAATTACTGTTTGTGCATTTACAAAATTCATTGATTTTTGCCATTGAAAAACATCATGTTATTCATATACCAGAAATGATTGAAGCTACTGACTGAAGGAAAGGATCTGGCATCTCACTCTCTTTGAATCTTCTTTATCATGCTAAGAGGAGCAGGAAAAAGCAAAAAATTTCGGAATTGCACCTTGCAATGCGGAGAAATTACTGTTTGTGCATTTACAATATTCATTGATTTTTGCCATTGAAAAACGTCCAGAAATGATTGAAGCTACTGACTGAATGAAAGGAGCTGGCATCTCACTCTCTTTGAATCTTCTTTATCATGCTAAGAGGAGCAGGAAAAAGCAAAAAATTTCAGAATTGCACCTTGCAATGCGGAGAAATTACTGTTTGTGCATTTACAAAATTCATTGATTTTTGCCATTGAAAAACGTCCAGAAATGATTGAAGCTACTGACTGAATGAAAGGAGCTGGCATCTCACTCTCTTTGAATCTTCTTTATCATGCTAAGAGGAGCAGGAAAAAGCAAAAAATTTCAGAATTGCACCTTGCAATGCGGAGAAATTACTGTTTGTGCATTTAGAATGTTCATTGATTTTTGCCATTGAAAAATGTCCAGAAATGATTGAAGCTACTGACTGAATGAAAGGAGCTGGCATCTCACTCTCTTTGAATCTTCTTTATCATGCTAAGAGGAGCAGGAAAAAGCAAAAAATTTCAGAATTGCGCCTTGCAATGCGGAGAAATTACTGTTTGTGCATTTACAAAATTCATTGGTTTTTTGCCATTGAAAAACATCATGTTATTCATATACCAGAAATGATTGAAGCTACTGACTGAAGGAAAGGATCTGGCATCTCACTCTCTTTGAATCTTCTTTATCATGCTAAGAGGAGCAGGAAAAAGCAAAAAATTTCCGAATTGCACCTTGCAATGCGGAGAAATTACTGTTTGTGCATTTACAATATTCATTGGTTTTTGCCATTGAAAAACGTCCAGAAATGATTGAAGCTACTGACTGAATGAAAGGAGCTGGCATCTCACTCTCTTTGAATCTTCTTTATCATGCTAAGAGGAGCAGGAAAAAGCAAAAAATTTCAGAATTGCACCTTGCAATGCGGAGAAATTACTGTTTGTGCATTTACAATATTCATTGATTTTTGCGATTGAAAAACATCATGTTATTCATATACCAGAAATGATTGAAGCTACTGACTGAATGAAAGGAGCTGGCATCTCACTCTCTTTGAATCTTCTTTATCATGCTAAGAGGAGCAGGAAAAAGTAAAAAATTTCAGAATTGCACCTTGCAATGCGGAGAAATTACTGATTGTGCATTTACAATATTCAATGATTTTTGCCATTGAAAAACGTCCAGAAATGATTAAAGCTACTGACTGAATGAAAGGAGCTGGCATCTCACTCTCTTTGAATCTTATTTATCATGCTAAGAGGAGCAGGAAAAAGCAAAAAATTTCAGAATTGCACCTTGCAATGCGGAGAAATTACTGTTTGTGCATTTACAATATTCATTGATTTTTGCCATTGAAAAACGTCCAGAAATGATTGAAGCTGCTGACTGAATGAAAGGAGCTGGCATCTCACTCTCTTTGAATCTTCTTTATCATGCTAAGAGGAGCAGGAAAAAGCAAAAAATTTCAGAATTGCACCTTGCAATGCGGAGAAATTACTGTTTGTGCATTTACAATATTCATTGATTTTTGCCATTGAAAAACATCATGTTATTCATATACCAGAAATGATTGAAGCTACTGACTGAATGAAAGGAGCTGGCATCTCACTCTCTTTGAATCTTCTTTATCATGCTAAGAGGAGCAGGAAAAAGTAAAAAATTTCAGAATTGCACCTTGCAATGCGGAGAAATTACTGTTTGTGCATTTATAATATTCAATGATTTTTGCCATTGAAAAACGTCCAGAAATGATTGAAGCTACTGACTGAACGAAAGGAGCTGGCATCTCACTCTCTTTGAATCTTCTTTATCATGCTAAGAGGAGCAGAAAAAAGCAAAAAATTTCAGAATTGCACCTTGCAATGCGGAGAAATTACTGTTTGTGCATTTACAATATTCATTGATTTTTGCCATTGAAAAACATCATGTTATTCATATACCAGAAATGTTTGAAGCTACTGACTGAATGAAAGGAGCTGGCATCTCACTCTCTTTGAATCTTCTTTATCATGCTAAGAGGAGCAGGAAAAAGCAAAAAATTTCAGAATTGCACATTGCAATGCGGAGAAATTACTGTTTGTGCATTTACAATATTCATTGATTTTTGCCATTGAAAAACGTCCAGAAATGATTGAAGCTACTGACTGAATGAAAGGAGCTGGCATCTCACTCTCTTTGAATCTTCTTTATCATGCTAAGAGGAGCAGGAAAAAGCAAAAAATTTCAGAATTGCACCTTGCAATGCGGAGAAATTACTGTTTGTGCATTTACAATATTCATTGATTTTTGCCATTGAAAAACGTCCAGAAATGATTGAAGCTACTGACTGAATGAAAGGAGCTGGCATCTCACTCTCTTTGAATCTTCTTTATCATGCTAAGAGGAGCAGGAAAAAGCAAAAAATTTCAGAATTGCACCTTGCAATGCGGAGAAATTACTGTTTGTGCATTTACAATATTCATTGATTTTTGAAATTGAAAAACATGTTATTCATATACCAGAAATGTTTGAAGCTCCTGACTGAATGAAAGGAGCTGGCACCTCACTCTCTTTGAATCTTCTTTATCATGCTAAGAGGAGCAGGAAAAAGCAAAAAATTTCAGAATTGCACCTTGCAATGCGGAGAAATTACTGTTTGTGCATTTACAATATTCATTGATTTTTGCCATTGAAAAACGTCCAGAAATGATTGAAGCTACTGACTGAATGAAAGGAGCTGTCATCTCACTCTCTTTGAATCTTCTTTATCATGCTAAGAAGAGCAGGAAAAAGCAAAAAATTTCAGAATTGCACCTTGCAATGCGGAGAAATTACTGTTTGTGCATTTACAATATTCATTGATTTTTGCCATTGAAAAATGTCCAGAAATGATTGAAGCTACTGACTGAATGAAAGGAGCTGGCATCTCACTCTCTTTGAATCTTCTTTATCATGCTAAGAGGAGCAGGAAAAAGCAAAAAATTTCAGAATTGCGCCTTGCAATGCGGAGAAATTACTGTTTGTGCATTTACAAAATTCATTGATTTTTGCCATTGAAAAACATCATGTTATTCATATGCCAGAAATGATTGAAGCTACTGACTGAAGGAAAGGAGCTGGCATCTCACTCTCTTTGAATCTTCTTTATCATGCTAAGAGGAGCAGGAAAAAGCAAAAAATTTCAGAATTGCACCTTGCAATGCGGAGAAATTACTGTTTGTGCATTTACAATATTCATTGATTTTTGCCATTGAAAAACGTCCAGAAATGATTGAAGCTACTGACTGAATGAAAGGAGCTGGCATCTCACTCTCTTTGAATCTTCTTTATCATGCTAAGAGGAGCAGGAAAAAGCAAAAAATTTCAGAATTGCACCTTGCAATGCGGAGAAATTACTGTTTGTGCATTTACAATATTCATTGATTTTTGCCATTGAAAAACATCCAGAAATGATTGAAGCTACTGACTGAATGAAAGGAGCTGGCATCTCACTCTCTTTGAATCTTCTTTATCATGCTAAGAGGAGCAGGAAAAAGCAAAAAATTTCAGAATTGCACCTTGCAATGCGGAGAAATTACTGTTTGTGCATTTACAATATTCATTGATTTTTGCCATTGAAAAACATGTTATTCATATACCAGAAATGTTTGAAGCTCCTGACTGAATGAAAGGAGCTGGCACCTCACTCTCTTTGAATCTTCTTTATCATGCTGAGAGGAGCAGGAAAAAGCAAAAAATTTCAGAATTGCACCTTGCAATGCGGAGAAATTACTGTTTGTGCATTTACAATATTCATTGATTTTTGCCATTGAAAAAAGTCCAGAAATGATTGAAGCTACTGACTGAATGAAAGGAGCTGTCATCTCACTCTCTTTGAATCTTCTTTATCATGCTAAGAGGAGCAGGAAAAAGCAAAAAATTTCAGAATTGCACCTTGCAATGCGGAGAAATTACTGTTTGTGCATTTACAATATTCATTGATTTTTGCCATTGAAAAATGTTCAGAAATGATTGAAGCTACTGACTGAATGAAAGGAGCTGGCATCTCACTCTCTTTGAATCTTCTTTATCATGCTAAGAGGAGCAGGAAAAAGCAAAAAATTTCAGAATTGCGCCTTGCAATGCGGAGAAATTACTGTTTGTGCATTTACAAAATTCATTGATTTTTGCCATTGAAAAACATCATGTTATTCATATGCCAGAAATGATTGAAGCTACTGACTGAAGGAAAGGAGCTGGCATCTCACTCTCTTTGAATCTTCTTTATCATGCTAAGAGGAGCAGGAAAAAGCAAAAAATTTCAGAATTGCACCTTGCAATGCGGAGAAATTACTGTTTGTGCATTTACAATATTCATTGATTTTTGCCATTGAAAAACGTCCAGAAATGATTGAAGCTACTGACAATGAAAGGAGCTGGCATCTCACTCTCTTTGAATCTTCTTTATCATGCTAAGAGGAGCAGGAAAAAGCAAAAAATTTCAGAATTGCACCTTGCAATGCTGAGAAATTACTGTTTGTGCATTTACAAAATTCATTGATTTTTGCCATTGAAAAACATCATGTTATTCATATACCAGAAATGATTGAAGCTACTGACTGAATGAAAGGAGCTGGCATCTCACTCTCTTTGAATCTTCTTTATCATGCTAAGAGGAGCAGGAAAATACAAAAAATTTCAGAATTGCACCTTGCAATGCGGAGAAATTACTGTTTGTGCATTTACAATATTCATTGATTTTTGCCATTGAAAAACGTCCAGAAATGATTGAAGCTACTGACTGAATGAAAGGAGCTGGCATCTCACTCTCTTTGAATCTTCTTTATCATGCTAAGAGGAGCAGGAAAAAGCAAAAAATTTCAGAATTGCACCTTGCAATGCGGAGAAATTACTGTTTGTGCATTTACAATATTCATTGATTTTTGCCATTGAAAAACGTCCAGAAATGATTGAAGCTACTGACTGAATGAAAGGAGCTGGCATCTCACTCTCTTTGAATCTTCTTTATCATGCTAAGAGGAGCAGGAAAAAGCAAAAAATTTCAGAATTGCACCTTGCAATGCGGAGAAATTACAGTTTGTGCATTTACAATATTCATTGATTTTTGCCATTGAAAAACGTCCAGAAATGATTGAAGCTACTGACTGAATGAAAGGAGCTGGCATCTCACTCTCTTTGAATCTTCTTTATCATGCTAAGAGGAGCAGGAAAATGCAAAAAATTTCAGAATTGCACCTTGCAATGCGGAGAAATTACTGTTTGTGCATTTACAATATTCATTGATTTTTGCCATTGAAAAATGTCCAGAAATGATTGAAGCTACTGACTGAATGAAAGGAGCTGGCATCTCACTCTCTTTGAATCTTCTTTATCATGCTAAGAGGAGCAGGAAAAAGCAAAAAATTTCAGAATTGCACCTTGCAATGCGGAGAAATTACTGTTTGTGCATTTACAATATTCATTGATTTTTGCCATTGAAAAACATGTTATTCATATACCAGAAATGTTTGAAGCTCCTGACTGAATGAAAGGAGCTGGCACCTCACTCTCTTTGAATCTTGTTTATCATGCTAAGAGGAGCAGGAAAAAGCAAAAAATTTCAGAATTGCACCTTGCAATGCGGAGAAATTACTGTTTGTGCATTTACAATATTCATTGATTTTTGCCATTGAAAAACGTCCAGAAATGATTGAAGCTACTGACTGAATGAAAGGAGCTAGCATCTCACTCTCTTTGAATCTTCTTTATCATGCTAAGAGGAGCAGGAAAAAGCAAAAAATTTCAGAATTGCGCCTTGCAATGCGGAGAAATTACTGTTTGTGCATTTACAAAATTCATTGATTTTTGCCATTGAAAAACATCATGTTATTCATATACCAGAAATGATTGAAGCTACTGACTGAAGGAAAGGAGCTGGCATCTCACTCTCTTTGAATCTTCTTTATCATGCTAAGAGGAGCAGGAAAAAGCAAAAAATTTCAGAATTACACCTTGCAATGCGGAGAAATTACTGTTTGTGCATTTACAATATTCATTGATTTTTGCCATTGAAAAACGTCCGGAAATGATTGAAGCTACTGACTGAATGAAAGGAGCTGGCATCTCACTCTCTTTGAATCTTCTTTATCATGCTAAGAGGAGCAGGAAAAAGCAAAAAATTTCAGAATTGCACCTTGCAATGCGGAGAAATTACTGTTTGTGCATTTACAATATTCATTGATTTTTGCCATTGAAAAACGTCCAGAAATGATTGAAGCTACTGACTGAATGAAAGGAGCTGGCATCTCACTCTCTTTGAATCTTCTTTATCATGCTAAGAGGAGCAGGAAAAAGCAAAAAATTTCAGAATTGCACCTTGCAATGCGGAGAAATTACAGTTTGTGCATTTACAATATTCATTGATTTTTGCCATTGAAAAACGTCCAGAAATGATTGAAGCTACTGACTGAATGAAAGGAGCTGGCATCTCACTCTCTTTAAATCTTCTTTATCATGCTAAGAGGAGCAGGAAAATGCAAAAAATTTCAGAATTGCACCTTGCAATGCGGAGAAATTACTGTTTGTGCATTTACAATATTCATTGATTTTTGCCATTGAAAAATGTCCAGAAATGATTGAAGCTACTGACTGAATGAAAGGAGCTGGCATCTCACTCTCTTTGAATCTTCTTTATCATGCTAAGAGGAGCAGGAAAAAGCAAAAAATTTCAGAATTGCACCTTGCAATGCGGAGAAATTACTGTTTGTGCATTTACAATATTCATTGATTTTTGCCATTGAAAAACATGTTATTCATATACCAGAAATGTTTGAAGCTCCTGACTGAATGAAAGGAGCTGGCACCTCACTCTCTTTGAATCTTGTTTATCATGCTAAGAGGAGCAGGAAAAAGCAAAAAATTTCAGAATTGCACCTTGCAATGCGGAGAAATTACTGTTTGTGCATTTACAATATTCATTGATTTTTGCCATTGAAAAACGTCCAGAAATGATTGAAGCTACTGACTGAATGAAAGGAGCTAGCATCTCACTCTCTTTGAATCTTCTTTATCATGCTAAGAGGAGCAGGAAAAAGCAAAAAATTTCAGAATTGCGCCTTGCAATGCGGAGAAATTACTGTTTGTGCATTTACAAAATTCATTGATTTTTGCCATTGAAAAACATCATGTTATTCATATACCAGAAATGATTGAAGCTACTGACTGAAGGAAAGGAGCTGGCATCTCACTCTCTTTGAATCTTCTTTATCATGCTAAGAGGAGCAGGAAAAAGCAAAAAATTTCAGAATTACACCTTGCAATGCGGAGAAATTACTGTTTGTGCATTTACAATATTCATTGATTTTTGCCATTGAAAAACGTCCGGAAATGATTGAAGCTACTGACTGAATGAAAGGAGCTGGCATCTCACTCTCTTTGAATCTTCTTTATCATGCTAAGAGGAGCAGGAAAAAGCAAAAAATTTCAGAATTGCACCTTGCAATGCGGAGAAATTACTGTTTGTGCATTTACAATATTCATTGATTTTTGCGATTGAAAAACATCATGTTATTCATATACCAGAAATGATTGAAGCTACTGACTGAATGAAAGGAGCTGGCATCTCACTCTCTTTGAATCTTCTTTATCATGCTAAGAGGAGCAGGAAAAAGTAAAAAATTTCAGAATTGCACCTTGCAATGCGGAGAAATTACTGTTTGTGCATTTACAATATTCAATGATTTTTGCAATTGAAAAACGTCCATAAATGATTGAAGCTACTGACTGAATGAAAGGAGCTGGCATCTCACTCTCTTTGAATCTTGTTTATCATGCTAAAAGGAGCAGGAAAAAGCAAAAAATTTCAGAATTGCACCTTGCAATGCGGAGAAATTACTGTTTGTGCATTTACAATATTCATTGATTTTTGCCATTGAAAAACGTCCAGAAATGATTGAAGCTACTGACTGAATGAAATTAGCTGGCATCTCACTCTCTTTGAATCTTCTTTATCATGCTAAGAGGAGCAGGAAAAAGCAAAAAATTTCAGAATTGCACCTTGCAATGCGGAGAAATTACTGTTTGTGCATTTACAATATTCATTGATTTTTGCAATTGAAAAACGTCCAGAAATGATTGAAGCTACTGACTGAATGAAAGGAGATGGCATCTCACTCTCTTTGAATCTTCTTTATCATGCTAAGAGGAGCAGGAAAAAGTAAAAAATTTCAGAATTGCACCTTGCAATGCGGAGAAATTACTGTTTGTGCATTTACAATATTCAATGATTTTTGCCATTGAAAAACATCCAGAAATGATTGAAGCTACTGACTGAACGAAAGGAGCTGGCATCTCACTCTCTTTGAATCTTCTTTATCATGCTAAGAGGAGCAGGAAAAAGCAAAAAATTTCAGAATTGCACCTTGCAATGCGGAGAAATTACTGTTTGTGCATTTACAATATTCATTGATTTTTGCCATTGAAAAACATGTTATTCATATACCAGAAATGTTTGAAGCTACTGACTGAATGAAAGGAGCTGGTATCTCACTCTCTTTGAATCTTCTTCATAATGCTAAGAGGAGCAGGAAAAAGCAAAAAATTTCAGAATTGCACCTTGCAATGCGGAGAAATTACTGTTTGTGCATTTACAATATTCATTGATTTTTGCCATTGAAAAACGTCCAGAAATGATTGAAGCTACTGACAATGAAAGGAGCTGGCATCTCACTCTCTTTGAATCTTCTTTATCATGCTAAGAGGAGCAGGAAAAAGCAAAAAATTTCAGAATTGCACCTTGCAATGCTGAGAAATTACTGTTTGTGCATTTACAAAATTCTTTGATTTTTGCCATTGAAAAACATCATGTTATTCATATACCAGAAATGATTGAAGCTACTGACTGAATGAAAGGAGCTGGCATCTCACTCTCTTTGAATCTTCTTTATCATGCTAAGAGGAGCAGGAAAAAGCAAAAAATTTCAGAATTGCACCTTGCAATGCGGAGAAATTACTGTTTGTGCATTTACAATATTCATTGATTTTTGCCATTGAAAAACATCATGTTATTCATATACCAGAAATGTTTGAAGCTACTGACTGAATGAAAGGAGCTGACATCTCACTCTCTTTGAATCTTCTTTATCATGCTAAGAGGAGCAGGAAAAAGCAAAAAATTTCAGAATTGCACCTTGCAATGCGGAGAAATTACTGTTTGTGCATTTACAATATTCATTGATTTTTGCCATTGAAAAACGTCCAGAAATGATTGAAGCTACTGACTGAATGAAAGGAGCTGGCATCTCACTCTCTTTGAATCTTCTTTATCATGCTAAGAGGAGCAGGAAAAAGCAAAAAATTTCAGAATTGCACCTTGCAATGCGGAGAAATTACTGTTTGTGCATTTACAATATTCATTGATTTTTGCCATTGAAAAACGTCCAGAAATGATTGAAGCTACTGACTGAATGAAAGGAGCTGGCATCTCACTCTCTTTGAATCTTCTTTATCATGCTAAGAGGAGCAGGAAAAAGCAAAAAATTTCAGAATTGCACCTTGCAATGCGGAGAAATTACTGTTTGTGCATTTAAAATATTCATTGATTTTTGCCATTGAAAAACGTCCAGAAATGATTGAAGCTACTGACAATGAAAGGAGCTGGCATCTCACTCTCTTTGAATCTTCTTTATCATGCTAAGAGCAGCAGGAAAAAGCAAAAAATTTCAGAATTGCACCTTGCAATGCTGAGAAATTACTGTTTGTGCATTTACAAAATTCATTGATTTTTGCCATTGAAAAACATCATGTTATTCATATACCAGAAATGATTGAAGCTACTGACTGAATGAAAGGAGCTGGCATCTCACTCTCTTTGAATCTTCTTTATCATGCTAAGAGGAGCAGGAAAAAGCAAAAAATTTCAGAATTGCACCTTGCAATGCGGAGAAATTACTGTTTGTGCATTTACAATATTCATTGATTTTTGCCATTGAAAAACATCATGTTATTCATATACCAGAAATGTTTGAAGCTACTGACTGAATGAAAGGAGCTGACATCTCACTCTCTTTGAATCTTCTTTATCATGCTAAGAGGAGCAGGAAAAAGCAAAAAATTTCAGAATTGCACCTTGCAATGCGGAGAAATTACTGTTTGTGCATTTACAATATTCATTGATTTTTGCCATTGAAAAATGTCCAGAAATGATTGAAGCTACTGACTGAATGAAAGGAGCTGGCATCTCACTCTCTTTGAATCTTCTTTATCATGCTAAGAGGAGCAGGAAAAAGCAAAAAATTTCAGAATTGCACCTTGCAATGCGGAGAAATTACTGTTTGTGCATTTACAATATTCATTGATTTTTGCCATTGAAAAACGTCCAGAAATGATTGAAGCTACTGACTGAATGAAAGGAGCTGGCATCTCACTCTCTTTGAATCTTCTTTATCATGCTAAGAGGAGCAGGAAAAAGCAAAAAATTTCAGAATTGCACCTTGCAATGCGGAGAAATTACTGTTTGTGCATTTAAAATATTCATTGATTTTTGCCATTGAAAAACGTCCAGAAATGATTGAAGCTACTGACAATGAAAGGAGCTGGCATCTCACTCTCTTTGAATCTTCTTTATCATGCTAAGAGCAGCAGGAAAAAGCAAAAAATTTCAGAATTGCACCTTGCAATGCTGAGAAATTACTGTTTGTGCATTTACAAAATTCATTGATTTTTGCCATTGAAAAACATCATGTTATTCATATACCAGAAATGATTGAAGCTACTGACTGAATGAAAGGAGCTGGCATCTCACTCTCTTTGAATCTTCTTTATCATGCTAAGAGGAGCAGGAAAAAGCAAAAAATTTCAGAATTGCACCTTGCAATGCGGAGAAATTACTGTTTGTGCATTTACAATATTCATTGATTTTTGCCATTGAAAAACATCATGTTATTCATATACCAGAAATGTTTGAAGCTACTGACTGAATGAAAGGAGCTGACATCTCACTCTCTTTGAATCTTCTTTATCATGCTAAGAGGAGCAGGAAAAAGCAAAAAATTTCAGAATTGCACCTTGCAATGCGGAGAAATTACTGTTTGTGCATTTACAATATTCATTGATTTTTGCCATTGAAAAATGTCCAGAAATGATTGAAGCTACTGACTGAATGAAAGGAGCTGGCATCTCACTCTCTTTGAATCTTCTTTATCATGCTAAGAGGAGCAGGAAAAAGCAAAAAATTTCAGAATTGCACCTTGCAATGCGGAGAAATTACTGTTTGTGCATTTACAATATTCATTGATTTTTGCCATTGAAAAATGTCCAGAAATGATTGAAGCAACTGACTGAATGAAAGGAGCTGGCATCTCACTCTCTTTGAATCTTCTTTATCATGCTAAGAGGAGCAGGAAAAAGCAAAAAATTTCAGAATTGCAACTTGCAATGCGGAGAAATTACAGTTTGTGCATTTACAATATTCATTGATTTTTGCCATTGAAAAACGTCCAGAAATGATTGAAGCTACTGACTGAATGAAAGGAGCTGGCATCTCACTCTCTTTGAATCTTCTTTATCATGCTAAGAGTAGCAGGAAAAAGCAAAAAATTTCAGAATTGCACCTAGCAATGCGGAGAAATTACTGTTTGTGCATTTACAATATTAATTGAATTTTGCCATTGAAAAACGTCCAGAAATGATTGAAGCTACTGACTGAATGAAAGGAGCTGGCATCTCACTCTCTTTGAATCTTCTTTATCATGCTAAGAGGAGCAGGAAAAAGCAAAACATTTCAGAATTGCACCTTGCAATGCGGAGAAATTACTGTTTGTGCATTTACAATATTCATTGATTTTTGCCATTGAAAAACGTCCAGAAATGATTGAAGCTACTGACTGAATGAAAGGAGCTGGCATCTCACTCTCTTTGAATCTTCTTTATCATGCTAAGAGGAGCAGGAAAAAGCAAAAAATTTCAGAATTGCACCTTGCAATGCGGAGAAATTACAGTTTGTGCATTTACAATATTCATTGATTTTTGCCATTGAAAAACGTCCAGAAATGATTGAAGCTACTGACTGAATGAAAGGAGCTGGCATCTCACTCTCTTTGAATCTTCTTTATCATGCTAAGAGGAGCAGGAAAATGCAAAAAATTTCAGAATTGCACCTTGCAATGCGGAGAAATTACTGTTTGTGCATTTACAATATTCATTGATTTTTGCCATTGAAAAATGTCCAGAAATGATTGAATCTACTGACTGAATGAAAGGAGCTGGCATCTCACTCTCTTTGAATCTTCTTTATCATGCTAAGAGGAGCAGGAAAAAGCAAAAAATTTCAGAATTGCACCTTGCAATGCGGAGAAATTACTGTTTGTGCATTTACAATATTCATTGATTTTTGCCATTGAAAAACATGTTATTCATATACCAGAAATATTTGAAGCTCCTGACTGAATGAAAGGAGCTGGCACCTCACTCTCTTTGAATCTTGTTTATCATGCTAAGAGGAGCAGGAAAAAGCAAAAAATTTCAGAATTGCACCTTGCAATGCGGAGAAATTACTGTTTGTGCATTTACAATATTCATTGATTTTTGCCATTGAAAAACGTCCAGAAATGATTGAAGCTACTGACTGAATGAAAGGAGCTAGCATCTCACTCTCTTTGAATCTTCTTTATCATGCTAAGAGGAGCAGGAAAAAGCAAAAAATTTCAGAATTGCGCCTTGCAATGCGGAGAAATTACTGTTTGTGCATTTACAAAATTCATTGATTTTTGCCATTGAAAAACATCATGTTATTCATATACCAGAAATGATTGAAGCTACTGACTGAAGGAAAGGAGCTGGCATCTCACTCTCTTTGAATCTTCTTTATCATGCTAAGAGGAGCAGGAAAAAGCAAAAAATTTCAGAATTACACCTTGCAATGCGGAGAAATTACTGTTTGTGCATTTACAATATTCATTGATTTTTGCCATTGAAAAACGTCCGGAAATGATTGAAGCTACTGACTGAATGAAAGGAGCTGGCATCTCACTCTCTTTGAATCTTCTTTATCATGCTAAGAGGAGCAGGAAAAAGCAAAAAATTTCAGAATTGCACCTTGCAATGCGGAGAAATTACTGTTTGTGCATTTACAATATTCATTGATTTTTGCGATTGAAAAACATCATGTTATTCATATACCAGAAATGATTGAAGCTACTGACTGAATGAAAGGAGCTGGCATCTCACTCTCTTTGAATCTTCTTTATCATGCTAAGAGGAGCAGGAAAAAGTAAAAAATTTCAGAATTGCACCTTGCAATGCGGAGAAATTACTGTTTGTGCATTTACAATATTCAATGATTTTTGCAATTGAAAAACGTCCATAAATGATTGAAGCTACTGACTGAATGAAAGGAGCTGGCATCTCACTCTCTTTGAATCTTGTTTATCATGCTAAAAGGAGCAGGAAAAAGCAAAAAATTTCAGAATTGCACCTTGCAATGCGGAGAAATTACTGTTTGTGCATTTACAATATTCATTGATTTTTGCCATTGAAAAACGTCCAGAAATGATTGAAGCTACTGACTGAATGAAATTAGCTGGCATCTCACTCTCTTTGAATCTTCTTTATCATGCTAAGAGGAGCAGGAAAAAGCAAAAAATTTCAGAATTGCACCTTGCAATGCGGAGAAATTACTGTTTGTGCATTTACAATATTCATTGATTTTTGCAATTGAAAAACGTCCAGAAATGATTGAAGCTACTGACTGAATGAAAGGAGATGGCATCTCACTCTCTTTGAATCTTCTTTATCATGCTAAGAGGAGCAGGAAAAAGTAAAAAATTTCAGAATTGCACCTTGCAATGCGGAGAAATTACTGTTTGTGCATTTACAATATTCATTGATTTTTGCCATTGAAAAACGTCCAGAAATGATTGAAGCTACTGACTGAATGAAAGGAGCTGGCATCTCACTCTCTTTGAATCTTCTTTATCATGCTAAGAGGAGCAGGAAAAAGCAAAAAATTTCAGAATTGCACCTTGCAATGCGGAGAAATTACTGTTTGTGCATTTAAAATATTCATTGATTTTTGCCATTGAAAAACGTCCAGAAATGATTGAAGCTACTGACAATGAAAGGAGCTGGCATCTCACTCTCTTTGAATCTTCTTTATCATGCTAAGAGCAGCAGGAAAAAGCAAAAAATTTCAGAATTGCACCTTGCAATGCTGAGAAATTACTGTTTGTGCATTTACAAAATTCATTGATTTTTGCCATTGAAAAACATCATGTTATTCATATACCAGAAATGATTGAAGCTACTGACTGAATGAAAGGAGCTGGCATCTCACTCTCTTTGAATCTTCTTTATCATGCTAAGAGGAGCAGGAAAAAGCAAAAAATTTCAGAATTGCACCTTGCAATGCGGAGAAATTACTGTTTGTGCATTTACAATATTCATTGATTTTTGCCATTGAAAAACATCATGTTATTCATATACCAGAAATGTTTGAAGCTACTGACTGAATGAAAGGAGCTGACATCTCACTCTCTTTGAATCTTCTTTATCATGCTAAGAGGAGCAGGAAAAAGCAAAAAATTTCAGAATTGCACCTTGCAATGCGGAGAAATTACTGTTTGTGCATTTACAATATTCATTGATTTTTGCCATTGAAAAATGTCCAGAAATGATTGAAGCTACTGACTGAATGAAAGGAGCTGGCATCTCACTCTCTTTGAATCTTCTTTATCATGCTAAGAGGAGCAGGAAAAAGCAAAAAATTTCAGAATTGCACCTTGCAATGCGGAGAAATTACTGTTTGTGCATTTACAATATTCATTGATTTTTGCCATTGAAAAATGTCCAGAAATGATTGAAGCAACTGACTGAATGAAAGGAGCTGGCATCTCACTCTCTTTGAATCTTCTTTATCATGCTAAGAGGAGCAGGAAAAAGCAAAAAATTTCAGAATTGCACCTTGCAATGCGGAGAAATTACAGTTTGTGCATTTACAATATTCATTGATTTTTGCCATTGAAAAACGTCCAGAAATGATTGAAGCTACTGACTGAATGAAAGGAGCTGGCATCTCACTCTCTTTGAATCTTCTTTATCATGCTAAGAGTAGCAGGAAAAAGCAAAAAATTTCAGAATTGCACCTAGCAATGCGGAGAAATTACTGTTTGTGCATTTACAATATTCATTGATTTTTGCCATTGAAAAATGTCCAGAAATGATTGAAGCTACTGACTGAATGAAAGGAGCTGGCATCTCACTCTCTTTGAATCTTCTTTATCATGCTAAGAGGAGCAGGAAAAAGCAAAAAATTTCAGAATTGCGCCTTGCAATGCGGAGAAATTACTGTTTGTGCATTTACAAAATTCATTGATTTTTGCCATTGAAAAACATGATGTTATTCATATACCAGAAATGATTGAAGCTACTGACTGAAGGAAAGGAGCTGGCATCTCACGCTCTTTGAATCTTCTTTATCATGCTAAGAGGAGCAGGAAAAAGCAAAAAATTTCAGAATTGCACCTTGCAATGCGGAGAAATTACTGTTTGTGCATTTACAATATTCATTGATTTTTGCCATTGAAAAATGTCCAGAAATGATTGAAGCTACTGACTGAATGAAAGGAGCTGGCATCTCACTCTCTTTGAATCTTCTTTATCATGCTAAGAGGAGCAGGAAAAAGCAAAAAATTTCAGAATTGCACCTTGCAATGCGGAGAAATTACTGTTTGTGCATTTACAATATTCATTGATTTTTGCCATTGAAAAACGTCCAGAAATGATTGAAGCTACTGACTGAATGAAAGGAGCTAGCATCTCACTCTCTTTGAATCTTCTTTATCATGCTAAGAGGAGCAGGAAAAAGCAAAAAATTTCAGAATTGCGCCTTGCAATGCGGAGAAATTACTGTTTGTGCATTTACAAAATTCATTGATTTTTGCCATTGAAAAACATCATGTTATTCATATACCAGAAATGATTGAAGCTACTGACTGAAGGAAAGGAGCTGGCATCTCACTCTCTTTGAAACTTCTTTATCATGCTAAGAGGAGCAGGAAAAAGCAAAAAATTTCAGAATTACACCTTGCAATGCGGAGAAATTACTGTTTGTGCATTTACAATATTCATTGATTTTTGCCATTGAAAAACGTCCGGAAATGATTGAAGCTACTGACTGAATGAAAGGAGCTGGCATCTCACTCTCTTTGAATCTTCTTTATCATGCTAAGAGGAGCAGGAAAAAGCAAAAAATTTCAGAATTGCACCTTGCAATGCGGAGAAATTACTGTTTGTGCATTTACAATATTCATTGATTTTTGCGATTGAAAAACATCATGTTATTCATATACCAGAAATGATTGAAGCTACTGACTGAATGAAAGGAGCTGGCATCTCACTCTCTTTGAATCTTCTTTATCATGCTAAGAGGAGCAGGAAAAAGTAAAAAATTTCAGAATTGCACCTTGCAATGCGGAGAAATTACTGTTTGTGCATTTACAATATTCAATGATTTTTGCAATTGAAAAACGTCCATAAATGATTGAAGCTACTGACTGAATGAAAGGAGCTGGCATCTCACTCTCTTTGAATCTTGTTTATCATGCTAAAAGGAGCAGGAAAAAGCAAAAAATTTCAGAATTGCACCTTGCAATGCGGAGAAATTACTGTTTGTGCATTTACAATATTCATTGATTTTTGCCATTGAAAAACGTCCAGAAATGATTGAAGCTACTGACTGAATGAAAGGAGCTGGCATCTCACTCTCTTTGAATCTTCTTTATCATGCTAAGAGGAGCAGGAAAAAGCAAAAAATTTCAGAATTGCACCTTGCAATGCGGAGAAATTACTGTTTGTGCATTTACAATATTCATTGATTTTTGCAATTGAAAAACGTCCAGAAATGATTGAAGCTACTGACTGAATGAAAGGAGATGGCATCTCACTCTCTTTGAATCTTCTTTATCATGCTAAGAGGAGCAGGAAAAAGTAAAAAATTTCAGAATTGCACCTTGCAATGCGGAGAAATTACTGTTTGTGCATTTACAATATTCAATGATTTTTGCCATTGAAAAACATCCAGAAATGATTGAAGCTACTGACTGAACGAAAGGAGCTGGCATCTCACTCTCTTTGAATCTTCTTTATCATGCTAAGAGGAGCAGGAAAAAGCAAAAAATTTCAGAATTGCACCTTGCAATGCGGAGAAATTACTGTTTGTGCATTTACAATATTCATTGATTTTTGCCATTGAAAAACATGTTATTCATATACCAGAAATGTTTGAAGCTACTGACTGAATGAAAGGAGCTGGTATCTCACTCTCTTTGAATCTTCTTCATAATGCTAAGAGGAGCAGGAAAAAGCAAAAAATTTCAGAATTGCACCTTGCAATGCGGAGAAATTACTGTTTGTGCATTTACAATATTCATTGATTTTTGCCATTGAAAAACGTCCAGAAATGATTGAAGCTACTGACAATGAAAGGAGCTGGCATCTCACTCTCTTTGAATCTTCTTTATCATGCTAAGAGGAGCAGGAAAAAGCAAAAAATTTCAGAATTGCACCTTGCAATGCTGAGAAATTACTGTTTGTGCATTTACAAAAATCTCTTTGATTTTTGCCATTGAAAAACATCATGTTATTCATATACCAGAAATGATTGAAGCTACTGACTGAATGAAAGGAGCTGGCATCTCACTCTCTTTGAATCTTCTTTATCATGCTAAGAGGAGCAGGAAAAAGCAAAAAATTTCAGAATTGCACCTTGCAATGCGGAGAAATTACTGTTTGTGCATTTACAATATTCATTGATTTTTGCCATTGAAAAACATCATGTTATTCATATACCAGAAATGTTTGAAGCTACTGACTGAATGAAAGGAGCTGACATCTCACTCTCTTTGAATCTTCTTTATCATGCTAAGAGGAGCAGGAAAAAGCAAAAAATTTCAGAATTGCACCTTGCAATGCGGAGAAATTACTGTTTGTGCATTTACAATATTCATTGATTTTTGCCATTGAAAAACGTCCAGAAATGATTGAAGCTACTGACTGAATGAAAGGAGCTGGCATCTCACTCTCTTTGAATCTTCTTTATCATGCTAAGAGGAGCAGGAAAAAGCAAAAAATTTCAGAATTGCACCTTGCAATGCGGAGAAATTACTGTTTGTGCATTTACAATATTCATTGATTTTTGCCATTGAAAAACGTCCAGAAATGATTGAAGCTACTGACTGAATGAAAGGAGCTGACATCTCACTCTCTTTGAATCTTCTTTATCATGCTAAGAGGAGCAGGAAAAAGCAAAAAATTTCAGAATTGCACCTTGCAATGCGGAGAAATTACTGTTTGTGCATTTAAAATATTCATTGATTTTTGCCATTGAAAAACGTCCAGAAATGATTGAAGCTACTGACAATGAAAGGAGCTGGCATCTCACTCTCTTTGAATCTTCTTTATCATGCTAAGAGCAGCAGGAAAAAGCAAAAAATTTCAGAATTGCACCTTGCAATGCTGAGAAATTATTGTTTGTGCATTTACAAAATTCATTGATTTTTGCCATTGAAAAACATCATGTTATTCATATACCAGAAATGATTGAAGCTACTGACTGAATGAAAGGAGCTGGCATCTCACTCTCTTTGAATCTTCTTTATCATGCTAAGAGGAGCAGGAAAAAGCAAAAAATTTCAGAATTGCACCTTGCAATGCGGAGAAATTACTGTTTGTGCATTTACAATATTCATTGATTTTTGCCATTGAAAAACATCATGTTATTCATATACCAGAAATGTTTGAAGCTACTGACTGAATGAAAGGAGCTGACATCTCACTCTCTTTGAATCTTCTTTATCATGCTAAGAGGAGCAGGAAAAAGCAAAAAATTTCAGAATTGCACCTTGCAATGCGGAGAAATTACTGTTTGTGCATTTACAATATTCATTGATTTTTGCCATTGAAAAATGTCCAGAAATGATTGAAGCTACTGACTGAATGAAAGGAGCTGGCATCTCACTCTCTTTGAATCTTCTTTATCATGCTAAGAGGAGCAGGAAAAAGCAAAAAATTTCAGAATTGCACCTTGCAATGCGGAGAAATTACTGTTTGTGCATTTACAATATTCATTGATTTTTGCCATTGAAAAATGTCCAGAAATGATTGAAGCTACTGACTGAATGAAAGGAGCTGGCATCTCACTCTCTTTGAATCTTCTTTATCATGCTAAGAGGAGCAGGAAAAAGCAAAAAATTTCAGAATTGCACCTTGCAATGCGGAGAAATTACAGTTTGTGCATTTACAATATTCATTGATTTTTGCCATTGAAAAACGTCCAGAAATGATTGAAGCTACTGACTGAATGAAAGGAGCTGGCATCTCACTCTCTTTGAATCTTCTTTATCATGCTAAGAGTAGCAGGAAAAAGCAAAAAATTTCAGAATTGCACCTAGCAATGCGGAGAAATTACTGTTTGTGCATTTACAATATTAATTGATTTTTGCCATTGAAAAACGTCCAGAAATGATTGAAGCTACTGACTGAATGAAAGGAGCTGGCATCTCACTCTCTTTGAATCTTCTTTATCATGCTAAGAGGAGCAGGAAAAAGCAAAAAATTTCAGAATTGCACCTTGCAATGCGGAGAAATTACTGTTTGTGCATTTACAATATTCATTGATTTTTGCCACTGAAAAACATGTTATTCATATACCAGAAATGTTTGAAGCTCCTGACTGAATGAAAGGAGCTGGCACCTCACTCTCTTTGAATCTTCTTTATCATGCTAAGAGGAGCAGGAAAAAGCAAAAAATTTCAGAATTGCACCTTGCAATGCGGAGAAATTACTGTTTGTGCATTTACAATATTCATTGATTTTTGCCATTGAAAAACGTCCAGAAATGATTGAAGCTACTGACTGAATGAGGGGAGCTGGCATCTCACTCTCTTTGAATCTTCTTTATCATGCTAAGAGGAGCAGGAAAAAGCAAAAAATTTCAGAATTGCACCTTGCAATGCGGAGAAATTACTGTTTGTGCATTTACAATATTCATTGATTTTTGCCATTGAAAAATGTCCAGAAATGATTGAAGCTACTGACTGAATGAAAGGAGCTGGCATCTTACTCTCTTTGAATCTTCTTTATCATGCTAAGAGGAGCAGGAAAAAGCAAAAAATTTCAGAATTGCGCCTTGCAATGCGGAGAAATTACTGTTTGTGCATTTACAAAATTCATTGATTTTTGCCATTGAAAAACATGATGTTATTCATATACCAGAAATGATTGAAGCTACTGACTGAAGGAAAGGATCTGGCATCTCACTCTCTTTGAATCTTCTTTATCATGCTAAGAGGAGCAGGAAAAAGCAAAAAATTTCAGAATTGCACCTTGCAATGCGGAGAAATTACTGTTTGTGCATTTACAATATTCATTGATTTTTGCCATTGAAAAATGTCCAGAAATGATTGAAGCTACTGACTGAATGAAAGGAGCTGGCATCTCACTCTCTTTGAATCTTCTTTATCATGCTAAGAGGAGCAGGAAAAAGCAAAAAATTTCAGAATTGCACCTTGCAATGCGGAGAAATTACTGTTTGTGCATTTACAATATTCATTGATTTTTGCCATTGAAAAACGTCCAGAAATGATTGAAGCTACTGACTGAATGAAAGGAGCTGGCATCTCACTCTCTTTGAATCTTCTTTATCATGCTAAGAGGAGCAGGAAAAAGCAAAAAATTTCAGAATTGCACCTTGCAATGCGGAGAAATTACAGTTTGTGCATTTACAATATTCATTGATTTTTGCCATTGAAAAACGTCCAGAAATGATTGAAGCTACTGACTGAATGAAAGGAGCTGGCATCTCACTCTCTTTGAATCTTCTTTATCATGCTAAGAGGAGCAGGAAAAAGCAAAAAATTTCAGAATTGCACCTTGCAATGCGGAGAAATTACTGTTTGTGCATTTACAATATTCATTGATTTTTGCCATTGAAAAACGTCCAGAAATGATTGAAGCTACTGACTGAATGAAAGGAGCTGGCATCTCACTCTCTTTGAATCTTCTTTATCATGCTAAGAGGAGCAGGAAAAAGCAAAAAATTTCAGAATTGCACCTTGCAATGCGGAGAAATTACTGTTTGTGCATTTACAATATTCATTGATTTTTGCCATTGAAAAACATGTTATCCATATACCAGAAATGTTTGAAGCTCCTGACTGAATGAAAGGAGCTGGCACCTCACTCTCTTTGAATCTTCTTTATCATGCTAAGAGGAGCAGGAAAAAGCAAAAAATTTCAGAATTGCACCTTGCAATGCGGAGAAATTACTGTTTGTGCATTTACAATATTCATTGATTTTTGCCATTGAAAAACGTCCAGAAATGATTGAAGCTACTGACTGAATGAAAGGAGCTGGCATCTCACTCTCTTTGAATCTTCTTTATCATGCTAAGAGGAGCAGGAAAAAGCAAAAAATTTCAGAATTGCACCTTGCAATGCGGAGAAATTACTGTTTGTGCATTTACAATATTCATTGATTTTTGCCATTGAAAAATGTCCAGAAATGATTGAAGCTACTGACTGAATGAAAGGAGCTGGCATCTCACTCTCTTTGAATCTTCTTTATCATTCTAAGAGGAGCAGGAAAAAGCAAAAAATTTCAGAATTGCGCCTTGCAATGCGGAGAAATTACTGTTTGTGCATTTACAATATTCATTGATTTTTGCCATTGAAAAACGTCCAGAAATGATTGAAGCTACTGACTGAATGAAAGGAGCTGGCATCTCACTCTCTTTGAATCTTCTTTATCATGCTAAGAGGAGCAGGAAAAAGCAAAAAATTTCAGAATTGCACCTTGCAATGCGGAGAAATTACTGTTTGTGCATTTACAATATTCATTGATTTTTGCCATTGAAAAACATCATGTTATTCATATACCAGAAATGATTGAAGCTACTGACTGAAGGAAAGGAGCTGGCATCTCACTCTCTTTGAATCTTCTTTATCATGCTAAAAGGAGCAGGAAAAAGCAAAAAATTTCAGAATTGCACCTTGCAATGCGGAGAAATTACTGTTTGTGCATTTACAATATTCATTGATTTTTGCCATTGAAAAACGTCCAGAAATGATTGAAGCTACTGACTGAATGAAAGGAGCTGGCATCTCACTCTCTTTGAATCTTCTTTATCATGCTAAGAGGAGCAGGAAAAAGCAAAAAATTTCAGAATTGCACCTTGCAATGAGGAGAAATTACTGTTTGTGCATTTACAATATTCATTGATTTTTGCGATTGAAAAACATCATGTTATTCATATACCAGAAATGATTGAAGCTACTGACTGAATGAAAGGAGCTGGCATCTCACTCTCTTTGAATCTTCTTTTTCATGCTAAGAGGAGCAGGAAAAAGTAAAAAATTTCAGAATTGCACCTTGCAATGCGGAGAAATTACTGTTTGTGCATTTACAATATTCAATGATTTTTGCCATTGAAAAACGTCCAGAAATGATTGAAGCTACTGACTGAATGAAAGGAGCTGGCATCTCACTCTCTTTGAATCTTCTTTATCATGCTAAGAGGAGCAGGAAAAAGCAAAAAATTTCAGAATTGCACCTTGCAATGCAGAGAAATTACTGTTTGTGCATTTACAAAATTCATTGATTATTGCCATTGAAAAACATCATATTATTCATATACCAGAAATGATTGAAGCTACTGACTGAATGAAAGGAGCTGGCATCTCACTCTCTTTGAATCTTCTTTATCATGCTAAGAGGAGCAGGAAAAAGCAAAAAATTTCAGAATTGCACCTTGCAATGCGGAGAAATTACTGTTTGTGCATTTACAATATTCATTGATTTTTGCCATTGAAAAACGTCCAGAAATGATTGAAGCTACTGACTGAATGAAAGGAGCTGGCATCTCACTCTCTTTGAATCTTCTTTATCATGCTAAGAGGAGCAGGAAAAAGCAAAAAATTTCAGAATTGCACCTTGCAATGCGGAGAAATTACTGTTTGTGCATTTACAATATTCATTGATTTTTGCCATTGAAAAGCATCATGTTATTCATATACCAGAAATGTTTGAAGCTACTGACTGAATGAAAGGAGCTTGCATCTCACTCTCTTTGAATCTTCTTTATCATGCTAAGAGGAGCAGGAAAAAGCAAAAAATTTCAGAATTGCACCTTGCAATGCGGATAAATTACTGTTTGTGCATTTACAATATTCATTGATTTTTGCCATTGAAAAACATCATGTTATTCATATACCAGAAATGATTGAAGCTACTGAGTGAATGAAAGGAGCTGGCAGCTCACTCTCTTTGAATCTTCTTTATCATGCTAAGAGCAGCAGGAAAAAGCAAAAAAATTCAGAATTGCACCTTGCAATGCGGAGAAATTACTGTTTGTGCATTTACAATATTCATTGATTTTTGCAATTGAAAAACGTCCAGAAATGATTGAAGCTACTGACTGAATGAAAGGAGCTGGCATCTCACTCTCTTTGAATCTTCTTTATCATGCTAAGAGGAGCAGGAAAAAGCAAAAAATTTCAGAATTGCACCTTGCAATGCGGAGAAATTACTGTTTGTGCATTTACAATATTCATTGATTTTTGCCATTGAAAAACGTCCAGAAATGATTGAAGCTACTGACTGAATGAAAGGAGCTGGCATCTCACTCTCTTTGAATCTTGTTTATCATGCTAAGAAGAGCAGGAAAAAGCAAAAAATTTCAGAATTGCACCTTGCAATGCGGAGAAATTACTGTTTGTGCATTTACAATATTCATTGATTTTTGCCATTGAAAAACGTCCAGAAATGATTGAAGCTACTGACTGAATGAAAGGAGCTGTCATCTCACTCTCTTTGAATCTTCTTTATCATGCTAAGAGGAGCAGGAAAAAGTAAAAAATTTCAGAATTGCACCTTGCAATGCGGAGAAATTACTGTTTGTGCATTTACAATATTCATTGATTTTTGCCATTGAAAAACATCATGTTATTCATATACCAGAAATGATTGAAGCTACTGACTGAATGAAAGGAGCTGGCATCTCACTCTCTTTGAATCTTCTTTATCATGCTAAGAGGAGCAGGAAAAAGTAAAAAATTTCAGAATTGCACCTTGCAATGCGGAGAAATTACTGTTTGTGCATTTATAATATTCAATGATTTTTGCCATTGAAAAACGTCCAGAAATGATTGAAGCTACTGACTGAACAAAAGGAGCTGGCATCTCACTCTCTTTGAATCTTCTTTATCATGCTAAGAGGAGCAGGAAAAAGCAAAAAATTTCAGAATTGCACCTTGCAATGCGGATAAATTACTGTTTGTGCATTTACAATATTCATTGATTTTTGCCATTGAAAAACATCATGTTATTCATATACCAGAAATGTTTGAAGCTACTGACTGAATGAAAGGAGCTGGCATCTCACTCTCTTTGAATCTTCTTTATCATGCTAAGAGGAGCAGGAAAAAGCAAAAAATTTCAGAATTGCACCTTGCAATGCGGAGAAATTACTGTTTGTGCATTTACAATATTCATTGATTTTTGCCATTGAAAAACGTCCAGAAATGATTGAAGCTACTGACTGAATGAAAGGAGCTGGCATCTCACTCTCTTTGAATCTTCTTTATCATTGTAAGAGGAGCAGGAAAAAGCAAAAAATTTCAGAATTGCACCTTGCAATGCGGAGAAATTACTGTTTGTGCATTAACAATATTCATTGATTTTTGCCATTGAAAAACGTCCAGAAATGATTGAAGCTACTGACTAAATGAAAGGAGCTGGCATCTCACTCTCTTTGAATCTTCTTTATCATGCTAAGAGGAGCAGGAAAAAGCAAAAAATTTCAGAATTGCACCTTGCAATGCGGAGAAATTACTGTTTGTGCATTTACAATATTCATTGATTTTTGCCATTGAAAAAAGTCCAGAAATGATTGAAGCTACTGACTGAATGAAAGGAGCTGGCATCTCACTCTCTTTGAATCTTCTTTATCATGCTACGAGGAGCAGGAAAAAGCAAAAAATTTCAGAATTGCACCTTGCAATGCGGAGAAATTACTGTTTGTGCATTTACAATATTCATTGATTTTTGCCATTGAAAAACGTCCAGAAATGTTTGAAGCTACTGACTGAATGAAAGGAGCTGGCATCTCACTCTCTTTGAATCTTCTTTATCATGCTACGAGGAGCAGGAAAAAGCAAAAAAATTCAGAATTGCACCTTGCAATGCGGAGAAATTACTGTTTGTGCATTTACAATATTCATTGATTTTTGCCATTGAAAAACATCATGTTATTCATATACCAGAAATGATTGAAGCTACTGACTGAATGAAAGGAGCTGGCATCTCACTCTCTTTGAATCTTATTTATCATGCTAAGAGGAGCAGGAAAAAGTAAAAAATTTCAGAATTGCACCTTGCAATGCGGAGAAATTACTGTTTGTGCATTTATAATATTCAATGATTTTTGCCATTGAAAAACGTCCAGAAATGATTGAAGCTACTGACTGAACGAAAGGAGCTGGCATCTCACTCTCTTTGAATCTTCTTTATCATGCTAAGAGGAGCAGGAAAAAGCAAAAAATTTCAGAATTGCACCTTGCAATGCGGAGAAATTACTGTTTGTGCATTTACAATATTCATTGATTTTTGCCATTGAAAAACGTCCAGAAATGATTGAAGCTACTGACTGAATGAAAGGAGCTGGCATCTCACTCTCTTTGAATCTTCTTTATCATGCTACGAGGAGCAGGAAAAAGCAAAAAATTTCAGAATTGCACCTTGCAATGCGGAGAAATTACTGTTTGTGCATTTACAATATTCATTGATTTTTGCCATTGAAAAACGTCCAGAAATGTTTGAAGCTACTGACTGAATGAAAGGAGCTGGCATCTCACTCTCTTTGAATCTTCTTTATCATGCTACGAGGAGCAGGAAAAAGCAAAAAATTTCAGAATTGCACCTTGCAATGCGGAGAAATTACTGTTTAAGCATTTACAATATTCATTGATTTTTGCCATTGAAAAACATCATGTTATTCATATACCAGAAATGATTGAAGCTACTGACTGAATGAAAGGAGCTGGCATCTCACTCTCTTTGAATCTTATTTATCATGCTAAGAGGAGCAGGAAAAAGTAAAAAATTGCAGAATTGCACCTTGCAATGCGGAGAAATTACTGTTTGTGCATTTATAATATTCAATGATTTTTGCCATTGAAAAACGTCCAGAAATGATTGAAGCTACTGACTGAACGAAAGGAGCTTGCATCTCACTCTCTTTGAATCTTCTTTATCATGCTAAGAGGAGCAGGAAAAAGCAAAAAATTTCAGAATTGCACCTTGCAATGCGGAGAAATTACTGTTTGTGCATTTACAATATTCATTGATTTTTGCCATTGAAAAACATCATGTTATTCATATACCAGAAATGTTTGAAGCTACTGACTGAATGAAAGGAGCTGGCATCTCACTCTCTTTGAATCTTCTTTATCATGCTAAGAGGAGCAGGAAAAAGCAAAAAATTTCAGAATTGCACCTTGCAATGCGGAGAAATTACTGTTTGTGCATTTACAATATTCATTGATTTTTGCCATTGAAAAACGTCCAGAAATGATTGAAGCTACTGACTGAATGAAAGGAGCTGGCATCTCACTCTCTTTGAATCTTCTTTATCATGCTAAGAGGAGCAGGAAAAAGCAAAAAATTTCAGAATTGCACCTTGCAATGCGGAGAAATTACTGTTTGTGCATTTACAATATTCATTGATTTTTGCCATTGAAAAATATCATGTTATTCATATACCAGAAATGTTTGAAGCTACTGACTGAATGAAAGGAGCTGGCATCTCACTCTCTTTGAATCTTCTTTATCATGCTAAGAGGAGCAGGAAAAAGCAAAAAATTTCAGACTTGCACCTTGCAATGCGGAGAAATTACTGTTTGTGCATTTACAATATTCATTGATTTTTGCCATTGAAAAACATCATGTTATTCATATACCAGAAATGTTTGAAGCTACTGACTGAATGAAAGGAGCTGGCATCTCACTCTCTTTGAGTATTCTTTACCATGCTAAGAGGAGCAGGAAAAAGCAAAAAATTTCAGAATTGCACCTTGCAATGCGGAGAAATTACTGTTTGTGCATTTACAATATTCATTGATTTTTGCCATTGAAAAACGTCCAGAAATGATTGAAGCTACTGACTGAATGAAAGGAGCCGGCATCTCACTCTCTTTGAATCTTCTTTATCATGCTAAGAGGAGCAGGAAAAAGCAAAAAATTTCAGAATTGCACCTTGCAATGCGGAGAAATTACAGTTTGTGCATTTACAATATTCATTGATTTTTGCCATTGAAAAACGTCCAGAAATGATTGAAGCTACTAACTGAATGAAAGGAGCTGGCATCTCACTCTCTTTGAATCTTCTTTATCATGCTAAGAGGAGCAGGAAAAAGCAAAAAATTTCAGACTTGCACCTTGCAATGCGGAGAAATTACTGTTTGTGCATTTACAATATTCATTGATTTTTGTCATTGAAAAACATCATGTTATTCATATACCAGAAATGTTTGAAGCTACTGACTGAATGAAAGGAGCTGGCATCTCACTCTCTTTGAATCTTCTTTACCATGCTAAGAGGAGCAGGAAAAAGCAAAAAATTTCAGAATTGCACCTTGCAATGCACAGAAATTACTGTTTGTGCATTTACAATATTCATTGATTTTTGCCATTGAAAAACGTCCAGAAATGATTGAAGCTACTGACTGAATGAAAGGAGCTGGCATCTCACTCTCTTTGAATCTTCTTTATCATGCTAAGAGGAGCAGGAAAAAGCAAAAAATTTCAGAATTGCACCTTGCAATGCGGAGAAATTACAGTTTGTGCATTTACAATATTCATTGATTTTTGCCATTGAAAAACGTCCAGAAATGATTGAAGCTACTGACTGAATGAAAGGAGCTGGCATCTCACTCTCTTTGAATCTTCTTTATCATGTTAAGAGGAGCAGGAAAAAGCAAAAAATTTCAGAATTGCACCTTGCAATGCGGAGAAATTACTGTTTGTGCATTTACAATATTCATTGATTTTTGCCTTTGAAAAACGTCCAGAAATGATTGAAGCTACTGACTGAATGAAAGGAGCTGGCATCTCACTCTCTTTGAATCTTCTTTATCATGCTAAGAGGAGCAGGAAAAAGCAAAAAATTTCAGAATTGCACCTTGCAATGCGGAGAAATTACTGTTTGTGCATTTACAATATTCATTGATTTTTGCCATTGAAAAACATGTTATTCATATACCAGAAATGTTTGAAGCTACTGACTGAATGAAAGGAGCTGGCCCCTCACTCTCTTTGAATCTTCTTTATCATGCTAAGAGGAGCAGGAAAAAGCAAAAAATTTCAGAATTGCACCTTGCAATGCGGAGAAATTACTGTTTGTGCATTTACAATATTCATTGATTTTTGCCATTGAAAAACGTCCAGAAATGATTGAAGCTACTGACTGAATGAAAGGAGCTGGCATCTCACTCTCTTTGAATCTTCTTTATCATGCTAAGAGGAGCAGGAAAAAGCAAAAAATTTCAGAATTGCGCCTTGCAATGTGGAGATATTACTGTTTGTGCATTTACAATATTCATTGATTTTTGCCATTGAAAAACATGTTTTTCATATACCAGAAATGTTTGAAGCTACTGACTGAATGAAAGGAGCTGGCATCTCACTCTCTTTGAATCTTCTTTATCATGCTAGGATTAGCAGGAAAAAGCAAAAAATTTCAGAATTGCACCTTGCAATGTGGAGATATTACTGTTTGTGCATTTACAATATTCATTGACTTTTGCCATTGAAAAACATGTTTTTCATATACCAGAAATGTTTGAAGCTACTGACTGAATGAAAGGACCTGGCATCTCACTCTCTTTGAATCTTCTTTATCATGCTAGGATTAGCAGGAAAAAGCAAAAAATTTCAGAATTGCACCTTGCAATGTGGAGATATTACTGTTTGTGCATTTACAATATTCATTGATTTTTGCCATTGAAAAACATGTTTTTCATATACCAGAAATGTTTGAAGCTACTGACTGAATGAAAGGAGCTGGCATCTCACTCTCTTTGAATCTTCTTTATCATGCTAGGATTAACAGGAAAAAGCAAAAAATTTCAGAATTGCACCTTGCAATGTGGAGATATTACTGTTTGTGCATTTACAATATTCATTGATTTTTGCCATTGAAAAACGTCCAGAAATGTTTGAAGCTACTGACTGAATGAAAGGAGCTGGCATCTCACTCTCTTTGAATCTTCTTTATCATGCTAGGATTAGCAGGAAAAAGCAAAAAATTTCAGAATTGCACCTTGCAATGTGGAGATATTACTGTTTGTGCATTTACAATATTCATTGATTTTTGCCATTGAAAAACATGTTTTTCATATACCAGAAATGTTTGAAGCTACTGACTGAATGAAAGGAGCTGGCATCTCACTCTCTTTGAATCTTCTTTATCATGCTAGGATTAACAGGAAAAAGCAAAAAATTTCAGAATTGCACCTTGCAATGTGGAGATATTACTGTTTGTGCATTTACAATATTCATTGATTTTTGCCATTGAAAAACATGTTTTTCATATACCAGAAATGTTTGAAGCTACTGACTGAATGAAAGGAGCTGGCATCTCACTCTCTTTGAATCTTCTTTATCATGCTAGGATTAACAGGAAAAAGCAAAAAATTTCAGAATTGCACCTTGCAATGTGGAGATATTACTGTTTGTGCATTTACAATATTCATTGATTTTTGCAATTGAAAAACATCATGTTATTCATATACCAGAAATGTTTGAAGCTACTGACTGAATGAAAGGAGCTGGCATCTCACTCTCTTTGAATCTTCTTTATCATGCTAGGATTAGCAGGAAAAAGCTAAAAATTTCCGAATTGCACCTTGCAATGTGGAGATATTACTGTTTGTGCATTTACAATATTCATTGATTTTTGCCATTGAAAAACATGTTTTTCATATACCAGAAATGTTTGAAGCTACTGACTGAATGAAAGGAGCTGGCATCTCACTCTCTTTGAATCTTCTTTATCATGCTAGGATTAGCAGGAAAAAGCAAAACATTTCAGAATTGCACCTTGCAATGTGGAGATATTACTGTTTGTGCATTTACAATATTCATTGATTTTTGCCATTGAAAAACATGTTTTTCATATACCAGAAATGTTTGAAGCTACTGACTGAATGAAAGGAGCTGGCATCTCACTCTCTTTGAATCTTCTTTATCATGCTAGGATTAACAGGAAAAAGCAAAAAATTTCAGAATTGCACCTTGCAATGTGGAGATATTACTGTTTGTGCATTTACAATATTCATTGATTTTTGCCATTGAAAAACGTGCAGAAATGTTTGAAGCTACTGACTGAATGAAAGGAGCTGGCATCTCACTCTCTTTGAATCTTCTTTATCATGCTAGGATTAGCAGGAAAAAGCAAAAAATTTCAGAATTGCACCTTGCAATGTGGAGATATTACTGTTTGTGCATTTACAATATTCATTGATTTTTGCCATTGAAAAACATCATGTTATTCATATACCAGAAATGTTTGAAGCTACTGACTGAATGAAAGGAGCTGGCATCTCACTCTCTTTGAATCTTCTTTACCATGCTAAGAGGAGCAGGAAAAAGCAAAAAATTTCAGAATTGCACCTTGCAATGCACAGAAATTACTGTTTGTGCATTTACAATATTCATTGATTTTTGCCATTGAAAAACGTCCAGAAATGATTGAAGCTACTGACTGAATGAAAGGAGCTGGCATCTCACTCTCTTTGAATCTTCTTTATCATGCTAAGAGGAGCAGGAAAAAGCAAAAAATTTCAGAATTGCACCTTGCAATGCGGAGAAATTACAGTTTGTGTATTTACAATATTCATTGATTTTTGCCATTGAAAAACGTCCAGAAATGATTGAAGCTACTGACTGAATGAAAGGAGCTGGCATCTCACTCTCTTTGAATCTTCTTTATCATGTTAAGAGGAGCAGGAAAAAGCAAAAAATTTCAGAATTGCACCTTGCAATGCGGAGAAATTACTGTTTGTGCATTTACAATATTCATTGATTTTTGCCATTGAAAAACGTCCAGAAATGATTGAAGCTACTGACTGAATGAAAGGAGCTGGCATCTCACTCTCTTTGAATCTTCTTTATCATGCTAAGAGGAGCAGGAAAAACAAAAAATTTCAGAATTGCACCTTGCAATGCGGAGAAATTACTGTTTGTGCATTTACAATATTCATTGATTTTTGCCATTGAAAAACATGTTATTCATATACCAGAAATGTTTGAAGCTACTGACTGAATGAAAGGAGCTGGCACCTCACTCTCTTTGAATCTTCTTTATCATGCTAAGAGGAGCAGGAAAAAGCAAAAAATTTCAGAATTGCACCTTGCAATGCGGAGAAATTACTGTTTGTGCATTTACAATATTCATTGATTTTTGCCATTGAAAAACGTCCAGAAATGATTGAAGCTACTGACTGAATGAAAGGAGCTGGCATCTCACTCTCTTTGAATCTTCTTTATCATGCTAAGAGGAGCAGGAAAAAGCAAAAAATTTCAGAATTGCGCCTTGCAATGTGGAGATATTACTGTTTGTGCATTTACAATATTCATTGATTTTTGCCATTGAAAAACATGTTTTTCATATACCAGAAATGTTTGAAGCTACTGACTGAATGAAAGGAGCTGGCATCTCACTCTCTTTGAATCTTCTTTATCATGCTAGGATTAGCAGGAAAAAGCAAAAAATTTCAGAATTGCACCTTGCAATGTGGAGATATTACTGTTTGTGCATTTACAATATTCATTGACTTTTGCCATTGAAAAACATGTTTTTCATATACCAGAAATGTTTGAAGCTACTGACTGAATGAAAGGAGCTGGCATCTCACTCTCTTTGAATCTTCTTTATCATGCTAGGATTAGCAGGAAAAAGCAAAACATTTCAGAATTGCACCTTGCAATGTGGAGATATTACTGTTTGTGCATTTACAATATTCATTGATTTTTGCCATTGAAAAACATGTTTTTCATATACCAGAAATGTTTGAAGCTACTGACTGAATGAAAGGAGCTGGCATCTCACTCTCTTTGAATCTTCTTTATCATGCTAGGATTAACAGGAAAAAGCAAAAAATTTCAGAATTGCACCTTGCAATGTGGAGATATTACTGTTTGTGCATTTACAATATTCATTGATTTTTGCCATTGAAAAACGTCCAGAAATGTTTGAAGCTACTGACTGAATGAAAGGAGCTGGCATCTCACTCTCTTTGAATCTTCTTTATCATGCTAGGATTAGCAGGAAAAAGCAAAAAATTTCAGAATTGCACCTTGCAATGTGGAGATATTACTGTTTGTGCATTTACAATATTCATTGATTTTTGCCATTGAAAAACATCATGTTATTCATATACCAGAAATGTTTGAAGCTACTGACTGAATGAAAGGAGCTGGCATCTCACTCTCTTTGAATCTTCTTTATCATGCTAGGATTAGCAGGAAAAAGCAAAAAATTTCCGAATTGCACCTTGCAATGTGGAGATATTACTGTTTGTGCATTTACAATATTCATTGATTTTTGCCATTGAAAAACATGTTTTTCATATACCAGAAATGTTTGAAGCTACTGACTGAATGAAAGGAGCTGGCATCTCACTCTCTTTGAATCTTCTTTATCATGCTAGGATTAGCAGGAAAAAGCAAAAAATTTCAGAATTGCACCTTGCAATGTGGAGATATTACTGTTTGTGCATTTCCAATATTCATTGATTTTTGCCATTGAAAAACATGTTTTTCATATACCAGAAATGTTTGAAGCTACTGACTGAATGAAAGGAGCTGGCATCTCACTCTCTTTGAATCTTCTTTATCATGCTAGGATTAACAGGAAAAAGCAAAAAATTTCAGAATTGCACCTTGCAATGTGGAGATATTACTGTTTGTGCATTTACAATATTCATTGATTTTTGCCATTGAAAAACGTCCAGAAATGTTTGAAGCTACTGACTGAATGAAAGGAGCTGGCATCTCACTCTCTTTGAATCTTCTTTATCATGCTAGGATTAGCAGGAAAAAGCAAAAAATTTCAGAATTGCACCTTGCAATGTGGAGATATTACTGTTTGTGCATTTACAATATTCATTGATTTTTGCCATTGAAAAACATGTTTTTCATATACCAGAAATGTTTGAAGCTACTGACTGAATGAAAGGAGCTGGCATCTCACTCTCTTTGAATCTTCTTTATCATGCTAGGATTAACAGGAAAAAGCAAAAAATTTCAGAATTGCACCTTGCAATGTGGAGATATTACTGTTTGTGCATTTACAATATTCATTGAATTTTGCCATTGAAAAACATGTTTTTCATATACCAGAAATGTTTGAAGCTACTGACTGAATGAAAGGAGCTGGCATCTCACTCTCTTTGAATCTTCTTTATCATGCTAGGATTAACAGGAAAAAGCAAAAAATTTCAGAATTGCACCTTGCAATGTGGAGATATTAGTTTGTGCATTTACAATATTCATTGATTTTTGCCATTGCAAGGTGCAATTCTGAAATTTTTTGCTTTTTCCTGCTAATCCTAGCATGATAAAGAAGATTCAAAGAGAGTGAGATGCCAGCTCCTTTCATTCAGTCAGTAGCTTCAAACATTTCTGGACGTTTTTCAATGGCAAAAATCAATGAATATTGTAAATGCACAAACAGTAATATCTCCACATTGCAAGGTGCAATTCTGAATTTTTTTGCTTTTTCCTGTTAATCCTAGCATGATAAAGAAGATTCAAAGAGAGTGAGATGCCAGCTCCTTTCATTCAGTCAGTAGCTTCAAACATTTCTGGTATATGAAAAACATGTTTTTCAATGGCAAAAATCAATGAATATTGTAAATGCACAAACAGTAATATCTCCACATTGCAAGGTGCAATTCTGAAATTTTTTGCTTTTTCCTGTTAATCCTAGCATGATAAAGAAGATTCAAAGAGAGTGAGATGCCAGCTCCTTTCATTCAGTCATAGCTTCAAACATTTCTGGTATATGAAAAACATGTTTTTCAATGGCAAAAATCAATGAATATTGTAAATGCACAAACAGTAATATCTCCACATTGCAAGGTGCAATTCTGAAATTTTTTGCTTTTTCCTGCTAATCCTAGCATGATAAAGAAGATTCAAAGAGAGTGAGATGCCAGCTCCTTTCATTCAGTCAGTAGCTTCAAACATTTCTGGTATATGAAAAACATGTTTTTCAATGGCAAAAATCAATGAATATTGTAAATGCACAAACAGTAATATCTCCACATTGCAAGGTGCAATTCTGAAATTTTTTGCTTTTTCCTGCTAATCCTAGCATGATAAAGAAGATTCAAAGAGAGTGAGATGCCAGCTCCTTTCAGTCAGTAGCTTCAAACATTTCTGGTATATGAAAAACATATTTTTCAATGGCAAAAAATCAATGAATATTGTAAATGCACAAACAGTAATATCTCCACATTGCAAGGTGCAATTCTGAAATTTTTAGCTTTTACCTGTTAATCCTAGCATGATAAAGAAGATTCAAAGAGAGTGAGATGCCAACTCCTTTCATTCAGTCAGTAGCTTCAAACATTTCTGGACGTTTTTCAATGGCAAAAATCAATGAATATTGTAAATGCACAAACAGTAATATCTCCACATTGCAAGGTGCAATTCTGAAATTTTTTGCTTTTTCCTGTTAATCCTAGCATGATAAAGAAGATTCAAAGAGAGTGAGATGCCAGCTCCTTTCATTCAGTCAGTAGCTTCAAACATTTCTGGTATATGAAAAACATGTTTTTCAATGGCAAAAATCAATGAATATTGTAAATGCACAAACAGTAATATCTCCACATTGCAAGGTGCAATTCTGAAATTTTTTGCTTTTTCCTGCTAATCCTAGCATGATAAAGAAGATTCAAAGAGAGTGAGATGCCAGCTCCTTTCATTCAGTCAGTAGCTTCAAACATTTCTGGTATATGAAAAACATGTTTTTCAATGGCAAAAATCAATGAATTTTGTAAATGCACAAACAGTAATATCTCCACATTGCAAGGTGCAATTCTGAAATTTTTTGCTTTTTCCTGCTAATCCTAGCATGATAAAGAAGATTCAAAGAGAGTGAGATGCCAGCTCCTTTCATTCAGTCAGTAGCTTCAGACATTTCTGGACGTTTTTCAATGGCAAAAATCAATGAATATTGTAAATGCACAAACAGTAATATCTCCACATTGCAAGGTGCAATTCTGAAATTTTTTGCTTTTTCCTGTTAATCCTAGCATGATAAAGAAGATTCAAAGAGAGTGAGATGCCAGCTCCTTTCATTCAGTCAGTAGCTTCAAACATTTCTGGTATATGAAAAACATGTTTTTCAATGGCAAAAATCAATGAATATTGTAAATGCACAAACAGTAATATCTCCACATTGCAAGGTGCAATTCTGAAATTTTTTGCTTTTTCCTGTTAATCCTAGCATGATAAAGAAGATTCAAAGAGAGTGAGATGCCAGCTCCTTTCATTCAGTCAGTAGCTTCAAACATTTCTGGTATATGAAAAACATGTTTTTCAATGGCAAAAATCAATGAATATTGTAAATGCACAAACAGTAATATCTCCACATTGCAAGGTGCAATTCTGAAATTTTTTGCTTTTTCCTGCTAATCCTAGCATGATAAAGAAGATTCAAAGAGAGTGAGATGCCAGCTCCTTTCATTCAGTCAGTAGCTTCAAACATTTCTGGTATATGAAAAACATGTTTTTCAATGGCAAAAATCAATGAATATTGTAAATGCACAAACAGTAATATCTCCACATTGCAAGGTGCAATTCTGAAATTTTTTGCTTTTTCCTGCTAATCCTAGCATGATAAAGAAGATTCAAAGAGAGTGAGATGCCAGCTCCTTTCATTCAGTCAGTAGCTTCAAACATTTCTGGACGTTTTTCCATGGCAAAAATCAATGAATATTGTAAATGCACAAACAGTAATATCTCCACATTGCAAGGTGCAATTCTGAAATTTTTTGCTTTTTCCTGTTAATCCTAGCATGATAAAGAAGATTCAAAGAGAGTGAGATGCCAGCTCCTTTCATTCAGTCAGTAGCTTCAAACATTTCTGGTATATGAAAAACATGTTTTTCAATGGCAAAAATCAATGAATATTGTAAATGCACAAACAGTAATATCTCCACATTGCAAGGTGCAATTCTGAAATTTTTTGCTTTTTCCTGCTAATCCTAGCATGATAAAGAAGATTCAAAGAGTGAGATGCCAGCTCCTTTCATTCAGTCAGTAGCTTCAAACATTTCTGGTATATGAAAAACATGTTTTTCAATGGCAAAAATCAATGAATATTGTAAATGCACAAACAGTAATATCTCCACATTGCAAGGTGCAATTATGAATTTTTTTGCTTTTTCCTGCTAATCCTAGCATGATAAAGAAGATTCAAAGAGAGTGAGATGCCAGCTCCTTTCATTCAGTCAGTAGCTTCAAACATTTCTGGACGTTTTTCAATGGCAAAAATCAATGAATATTGTAAATGCACAAACAGTAATATCTCCACATTGCAAGGTGCAATTCTGAAATTTTTTGCTTTTTCCTGTTAATCCTAGCATGATAAAGAAGATTCAAACAGAGTGAGATGCCAGCTCCTTTCATTCAGTCAGTAGCTTCAAACATTTCTGGTATATGAAAAACATGTTTTTCAATGGCAAAAATCAATGAATATTGTAAATGCACAAACAGTAATATCTCCACATTGCAAGGTGCAATTCTGAAATTTTTTGCTTTTTCCTGCTAATCCTAGCATGATAAAGAAGATTCAAAGAGAGTGAGATGCCAGCTCCTTTCATTCAGTCAGTAGCTTCAAACATTTCTGGTATATGAAAAACATGTTTTTCAATGGCAAAAATCAATGAATATTGTAAATGCACAAACAGTAATATCTCCACATTGCAAGGTGCAATTCGGAAATTTTTTGCTTTTTCCAGCTAATCCTAGCATGATAAAGAAGATTCAAAGAGAGTGAGATGCCAGCTCCTTTCATTCAGTCAGTAGCTTCAAACATTTCTGGTATATGAATAACATGATGTTTTTCAATGGCAAAAATCAATGAATATTGTAAATGCACAAACAGTAATATCTCCACATTGCAAGGTGCAATTCTGAAATTTTTTGCTTTTTCCTGCTAATCCTAGCATGATAAAGAAGATTCAAAGAGAGTGAGATGCCAGCTCCTTTCATTCAGTCAGTAGCTTCAAACATTTCTGGACATTTTTCAATGGCAAAAATCAATGAATATTGTAAATGCACAAACAGTAATATCTCCACATTGCAAGGTGCAATTCTGAAATTTTTTGCTTTTTCCTGTTAATCCTAGCATGATAAAGAAGATTCAAAGAGAGTGAGATGCCAGCTCCTTTCATTCAGTCAGTAGCTTCAAACATTTCTGGTATATGAAAAACATGTTTTTCAATGGCAAAAATCAATGAATATTGTAAATGCACAAACAGTAATATCTCCACATTGCAAGGTGCAATTCTGAAATTTTTTGCTTTTTCCTGCTAATCCTAGCATGATAAAGAAGATTCAAAGAGAGTGAGATGCCAGCTCCTTTCATTCAGTCAGTAGCTTCAAACATTTCTGGTATATGAAAAACATGTTTTTCAATGGCAAAAATCAATGAATATTGTAAATGCACAAACAGTAATATCTCCACATTGCAAGGTGCAATTCTGAAATTTTTTGCTTTTTCCTGCTAATCCTAGCATGATCAAGGAGATTCAAAGAGAGTGAGATGCCAGCTCCTTTCATTCAGTCAGTAGCTTCAAACATTTCTGGACGTTTTTCAATGGCAAAAATCAATGAATATTGTAAATGCACAAACAGTAATATCTCCACATTGCAAGGTGCAATTCTGAAATTTTTTGCTTTTTCCTGTTAATCCTAGCATGGTAAAGAAGATTCAAAGAGAGTGAGATGCCAGCTCCTTTCATTCAGTCAGTAGCTTCAAACATTTCTGGTATATGAAAAACATGTTTTTCAATGGCAAAAATCAATGAATATTGTAAATGCACAAACAGTAATATCTCCACATTGCAAGGTGCAATTCTGAAATTTTTTGCTTTTTCCTGTAAATCCTAGCATGATAAAGAAGATTCAAAGAGAGTGAGATGCCAGCTCCTTTCATTCAGTCAGTAGCTTCAAACATTTCTGGTATATGAAAAACATGTTTTTCAATGGCAAAAATCAATGAATATTGTAAATGCACAAACAGTAATATCTCCACATTGCAAGGTGCAATTCTGAAATTTTTTGCTTTTTCCTGCTAATCCTAGCATGATAAAGAAGATTCAAAGAGAGTGAGATGCCAGCTCCTTTCATTCAGTCAGTAGCTTCAAACATTTCTGGACGTTTTTCAATGGCAAAAATCAATGAATATTGTAAATGCACAAACAGTAATATCTCCACATTGCAAGGTGCAATTCTGAAATTTTTTGCTTTTTCCTGTTAATCCTAGCATGATAAAGAAGATTCAAAGAGAGTGAGATGCCAGCTCCTTTCATTCAGTCAGTAGCTTCAAACATTTCTGGCATATGAAAAACATGTTTTTCAATGGCAAAAATCAATGAATATTGTAAATGCACAAACAGTAATATCTCCACATTGCAAGGTGCAATTCTGAAATTTTTTGCTTTTTCCTGCTAATCCTAGCATGATAAAGAAGATTCAAAGAGAGTGAGATGCCAGCTCCTTTCATTCAGTCAGTAGCTTCAAACATTTCTGGTATATGAAAAACATGTTTTTCAATGGCAAAAATCAATGAATATTGTAAATGCACAAACAGTAATATCTCCACATTGCAAGGTGCAATTCGGAAATTTTTTGCTTTTTCCAGCTAATCCTAGCATGATAAAGAAGATTCAAAGAGAGTGAGATGCCAGCTCCTTTCATTCAGTCAGTAGCTTCAAACATTTCTGGTATATGAATAACATGATGTTTTTCAATGGCAAAAATCAATGAATATTGTAAATGCACAAACAGTAATATCTCCACATTGCAAGGTGCAATTCTGAAATTTTTTGCTTTTTCCTGTTAATCCTAGCATGATAAAGAAGATTCAAAGAGATTGAGATGCCAGCTCCTTTCATTCAGTCAGTAGCTTCAAACATTTCTGGTATATGAAAAACATGTTTTTCAATGGCAAAAATCAATGAATATTGTAAATGCACAAACAGTAATATCTCCACATTGCAAGGTGCAATTCTGAAATTTTTTGCTTTTTCCTGTAAATCCTAGCATGATAAAGAAGATTCAAAGAGAGTGAGATGCCAGCTCCTTTCATTCAGTCAGTAGCTTCAAACATTTCTGGTATATGAAAAACATGTTTTTCAATGGCAAAAATCAATGAATATTGTAAATGCACAAACAGTAATATCTCCACATTGCAAGGTGCAATTATGAAAGTTTTTGCTTTTTCCTGCTAATCCTAGCATGATAAAGAAGATTCAAAGAGAGTGAGATGCCAGCTCCTTTCATTCAGTCAGTAGCTTCAAACATTTCTGGACGTTTTTCAATGGCAAAAATCAATGAATATTGTAAATGCACAAACAGTAATATCTCCACATTGCAAGGTGCAATTCTGAAATTTTTTGCTTTTTCCTGTTAATCCTAGCATGATAAAGAAGATTCAAAGAGAGTGAGATGCCAGCTCCTTTCATTCAGTCAGTAGCTTCAAACATTTCTGGTATATGAAAAACATGTTTTTCAATGGCAAAAATCAATGAATATTGTAAATGCACAAACAGTAATATCTCCACATTGCAAGGTGCAATTCTGAAATTTTTTGCTTTTTCCTGTTAATCCTAGCATGATAAAGAAGATTCAAAGAGAGTGAGATGCCAGCTCCTTTCATTCAGTCAGTAGCTTCAAACATTTCTGGTGTATGAAAAACATGTTTTTCAATGGCAAAAATCAATGAATATTGTAAATGCACAAACAGTAATATCTCCACATTGCAAGGTGCAATTCTGAAATTTTTTGCTTTTTCCTGCTCCTCTTAGCATGATAAAGAAGATTCAAAGAGAGTGAGATGCCAGCTCCTTTCATTCAGTCAGTAGCTTCAAACATTTCTGGACGTTTTTCAATGGCAAAAATCAATGAATATTGTAAATGCACAAACAGTAATATCTCCACATTGCAAGGTGCAATTCTGAAATTTTTTGCTTTTTCCTGTTAATCCTAGCATGATAAAGAAGATTCAAAGAGAGTGAGATGCCAGCTCCTTTCATTCAGTCAGTAGCTTCAAACATTTCTGGTATATGAAAAACATGTTTTTCAATGGCAAAAATCAATGAATATTGTAAATGCACAAACAGTAATATCTCCACATTGCAAGGTGCAATTCTGAAATTTTTTGCTTTTTCCTGCTAATCCTAGCATGATAAAGAAGATTCAAAGAGAGTGAGATGCCAGCTCCTTTCATTCAGTCAGTAGCTTCAAACATTTCTGGTATATGAAAAACATGTTTTTCAATGGCAAAAATCAATGAATATTGTAAATGCACAAACAGTAATATCTACACATTGCAAGGTGCAATTCGGAAATTTTTTGCTTTTTCCAGCTAATCCTAGCATGATAAAGAAGATTCAAAGAGAGTGAGATGCCAGCTCCTTTCATTCAGTCAGTAGCTTCAAACATTTCTGGTATATGAATAACATGATGTTTTTCAATGGCAAAAATCAATGAATATTGTAAATGCACAAACAGTAATATCTCCACATTGCAAGGTGCAATTCTGAAATTTTTTGCTTTTTCCTGCTAATCCTAGCATGATAAAGAAGATTCAAAGAGAGTGAGATGCCAGCTCCTTTCATTCAGTCAGTAGCTTCAAACATTTCTGGACGTTTTTCAATGGCAAAAATCAATGAATATTGTAAATGCACAAACAGTAATATCTCCACATTGCAAGGTGCAATTCTGAAATTTTTTGCTTTTTCCTGTTAATCCTAGCATGATAAAGAAGATTCAAAGAGAGTGAGATGCCAGCTCCTTTCATTCAGTCAGTAGCTTCAAACATTTCTGGTATATGAAAAACATGTTTTTCAATGGCAAAAATCAATGAATATTGTAAATGCACAAACAGTAATATCTCCACATTGCAAGGTGCAATTCTGAAATTTTTTGCTTTTTCCTGCTAATCCTAGCATGATAAAGAAGATTCAAAGAGAGTGAGATGCCAGCTCCTTTCATTCAGTCAGTAGCTTCAAACATTTCTGGACGTTTTTCAATGGCAAAAATCAATGAATATTGTAAATGCACAAACAGTAATATCTCCACATTGCAAGGTGCAATTCTGAAATTTTTTGCTTTTTCCTGTTAATCCTAGCATGATAAAGAAGATTCAAAGAGAGTGAGATGCCAGCTCCTTTCATTCAGTCAGTAGCTTCAAACATTTCTGGTATATGAAAAACATGTTTTTCAATGGCAAAAATCAATGAATATTGTAAATGCAAAAACAGTAATATCTCCACATTGCAAGGTGCAATTCTGAAATTTTTTGCTTTTTCCTGTAAATCCTAGCATGATAAAGAAGATTCAAAGAGAGTGAGATGCCAGCTCCTTTCATTCAGTCAGTAGCTTCAAACATTTCTGGTATATGAAAAACATGTTTTTCAATGGCAAAAATCAATGAATATTGTAAATGCACAAACAGTAATATCTCCACATTGCAAGGTGCAATTCTGAAATTTTTTGCTTTTTCCTGCTAATCCTAGCATGATAAAGAAGATTCAAAGAGAGTGAGATGCCAGCTCCTTTCATTCAGTCAGTAGCTTCAAACATTTCTGGACGTTTTTCAATGGCAAAAATCAATGAATATTGTAAATGCACAAACAGTAATATCTCCACATTGCAAGGTGCAATTCTGAAATTTTTTGCTTTTTCCTGTTAATCCTAGCATGATAAAGAAGATTCAAAGAGAGTGAGATGCCAGCTCCTTTCATTCAGTCAGTAGCTTCAAACATTTCTGGTATATGAAAAACATGTTTTTCAATGGCAAAAATCAATGAATATTGTAAATGCACAAACAGTAATATCTCCACATTGCAAGGTGCAATTCTGAAATTTTTTGCTTTTTCCTGTTAATCCTAGCATGATAAAGAAGATTCAAAGAGAGTGAGATGCCAGCTCCTTTCATTCAGTCAGTAGCTTCAAACATTTCTGGTATATGAAAAACATGTTTTTCAATGGCAAAAATCAATGAATATTGTAAATGCACAAACAGTAATATCTCCACATTGCAAGGTGCAATTCTGAAATTT